>NC_057864.1:53978190-54275690 GCF_019393635.1 Dromiciops gliroides | reverse complement strand
TGCCCTTGGCTCTTGATGTGGGGAATATGCCAGCTGTTCTGGGGACTCTGCTAGGAGTAAGATGCCAATAGAAAGTACCAAGTCCTTTGAAGTTCACAAGATCTCCCTCTTGCCAAGGGAGGAATGAAACAGATTCTGGGGTCTGGGCTCCTCTCCCCCTCTTCCTCTAGCGCCTTCTTCTCAGAGGCTTGATTGAAAGGCTTCTACCACTAAGATGCCAGACACTCTAATCCTAGGCTTTTAAACTAGCTTGCTTTATTCCATAAACCTCACAGGACTTCACCAAGTTTCTTCAAACAATGTGAATATATTTCCTGTGCTAGATTACTTCAGTTTTTGTAAAAATATGTTCCAGAAGTTACAATCAATCTAATAAATCCACCTAGATTTTTTTTTTCCTTCAGTTGCTATAAAGCTAGTTTCTAGATTCATAGATCCCAATATGGAGGGTTCTTTCAGGTCCATTGGGAACTCCTAAGATACTATCTAGTGTTGTTTTGTTTAGTTGTTTTTCTGTCATGTCTGATTCGTTGTCACCCCATTTGGGATTTTCTTGGCAATGATACTAAAGTGGTTGACCATTTGCTTCTCCAGCTCATCTTGCAGATGAGGAAACTGAGGCAAATAGGGTTAAGTGACCTGCCCAGGGTCACACAGTTACTAAGTGTCTGAGCCCATATTTGGATATTCCTAACTCCAAGCCCTGTGCTTTATCCACTGCACCACCTCATCCTTCCTCCCACTTTTACAAATAAAGAAATTCAAACCCAGTAAGATTAAATTGCTTACCTCAGGTGTGTAATTTAAATCTCTAAACATAGGTTCTAATCTGTCCCCCCAGTTTTGGGGGGAAACTGACTAAAATCACTGATAAATGAGTTTAGGTTTTTTAAGTGTTTATCGAAAGATAGTAAAAGAAAAGAGAAAGATTGAGAACAGAATTCCTATAACCTGGAAATCCTAGCTTTCCTAATATTCTCCTTTCTGAAGTCTTGTCTCCGCCACAGCGATGTCTCACAGCCAAAGAGACCGAGTTCCCGGGGCAGCCTCTGCTCCCTCCTTCCTGTCCCCTCCCAGAAATGGGAGGTTCTTCAAGCTGATTGGTTGACTGGGCTGGAAGGTGGTCAAAATTCAAAGTCGTTAGCTTCTGAGAACCAGGATTTCTTAAGTACACTTAAGTACCAGCCTGATGTGCTTAGATTCTAGTAAACTAGAAATCAGTCAGTAATCCAGTCAGCAGTCAGTCGCTTTATCCAATTCAATCAGTTTAAATTAATCTTCAGGTGGGCTCCTGAGTATCTGCTAAATCTCATCTATCACATTCCATTTTCATGACACACAGGTAACAGAGGAAGCAAGTGTCTGGGAAACATGAATCTTGAACTCAGGTTTTCTGCCTACAGTCATACAATCTTTAGTTGTTATTTTTGTTCAACTATTTTGTATTTTTTCAGGTTAATCTCTATTTCTTGTAAATTCTCAATTTGGAGGAATATAACTAACAACAGGTCTAATAACTCTTGTATTCCTTCTCTGTTGTGATTTCCACCTTGTTTTTTTTTTTTGCTAATTTTATTTTCTTCTCTCTTCTTATTAATAAGGTTATCTAAAGGTTTGTTTATGTTCTTAGTTTTTTCAAGGGATTTTAAAATTTTTGCTAGTCATCTATTTTTTTTTTAGTGAGGCAATTGGGGTTAAGTGACTTGCCCAGGGTCACACAGCTAGTAAGTGTTAAGGTTCTCAGGCCAGATTTGAACTCAGGTACTCCTGACTCCAGGGCCAGTGTTCTATCCACTGTGCCACCTAGCTGCCCCTAGTCATCTATTTTTAAAAGGTGTAATATATCTATTCATCTAATTTTCTAATTTCTAAGATTTCCTCCTTTGTGCTTTTGGGGGTTGATTTTCTAATTTTTTAAGTTCCATATTCAGCTTGTTAATGCTCTTTTTCTGTTTTGTTATTTTTGGTTCTCAAGAATATAATGTCTCCTTTAAGAGCCACATTATCTAGTTTCTAGACATTTTAATATCTTGTCTCATCATTCTTTTTCTTGTTACCACCCTCCCTTTCTTTTCCTTAGTTTATGTTGACCATATTCACTTGAAGGGCTAGATTTTTCTTTCTCCATCATATGTTTAGTTACCTGAAAAGTAAGCAGCCTCTTCCATAGTGTGAGAAAATAATGGGATTTGGCAGATACTCAAAGGCTCACCTGGAGATTAATCTAAAGTGATTGGATTAAGTGAGAGTGATTGACTGTGGATTAGCCTAATTCAAGTTAATTAGATTGTAACCACACCTGGCCAGCCCTTAAGAAGGTATTTGATTTGCCATGGTCAATGGTTAACACCTCACAGCTTTATATAATCCTTCCCGAGCCTGGAGGACTCATCTGTTCAGCACTGGCTAGCTCCCTCCACCACCATGGCAAAATTGCGGCAGTTCCTATGGGCTTTTCGGAAGTATCTAATGACCGTCCTGTTTCCAATCTTGCTGCTGCCCCTGCCCGTCCTGGTCGAAGGCAAGGAATCCAAATGTGCCTACACTATCATCCTCGTGGCGCTCCTGTGGTGCACAGAGGTCCTGCCGCTGGCAGTGACTGCCTTCTTCCCCATCATCCTCTTCCCCATGATGGCCGTCATGGATGCATCAGAGGTTTCCGTCGCCTACTTGAAAGACACCAACATCCTCTTCATCGGTGGCCTGCTGGTGGCCATAGCTGTTGAACAATGGAACCTGCATAAGCGAATTGCTCTCCGTGTCCTTCTCATCATTGGTGTGAGGCCAGTATTCTTGATCCTGGGCTTCATGATCGTCACAGCATTCCTGTCCATGTGGATCAGCAACACCGCCACCACAGCCATGATGGTGCCCATCGCCCAAGCTGTGCTGGAGCAGCTTCACAAAACCCCAGAGCAGAAGGACGAGGAGGTGGGCAACATCAACATCTCCTTTGAGCTCCAGGAACCCGGCGCCGTCACTGAGAAAGAACCGCCAAAGCCGGATAGCAGCCCTGCCCCAGCACCAGTGCTCCTGGATAACCGTGAGAAGGAAAGAGAACAGCTCAAATTCTCCCAGGGCATGAGCCTTTGTGTCAGCTATGCTGCCAGCATCGGGGGCATAGCCACACTGACGGGCACCGGTCCCAACCTGGTGTTACAGGGACAAGTTAACTCGCTCTTCCCAGACAACCCCAGTGTGGTGAACTTTGCTTCCTGGTTCGGTTTTGCCTTCCCCATCACGGTCATCCTACTGTTACTATCCTGGATATGGCTTCAGTTCCTGTTCTTGGGATTTAACTTGCGGACGAACTTCACCTACGGAGGGCAGGCTCGAGAAAAGGAGCGAGCAGCATACCGAGTCATCCAGACTGAACAAAAGAAGTTGGGCCCCATGACCGTTGCTGAGAAACTCGTCACCGTCCTGTTCGTTCTCCTAGTAGTCCTGTGGTTCACGAGAGAGCCTGGCTTCTTCCCCGGTTGGGGCAATGTGGCCTTTCCTAACGAAAAGGGGGAAAGCATGGTCTCAGATGGCACCGTGGCCTTCTTCATTGGCATCCTCCTGTTTATCATACCCTCAGAGCTCCCTGGCTCCCAGCAGCAGGCCCCTGAGGGAAAGTTGAAGGCCCCACCTGCGCTCCTGACCTGGGATATCGTGAATAAGAAAATGCCCTGGAATATCGTCTTCCTGCTGGGTGGAGGCTTTGCTCTCGCCAGGGGCTGTGAGACATCAGGCCTGTCCCAGTGGCTGGGGAACAAGCTAACACCACTACAGAGCATCCCTTCTCCGGCCATCGCCTTCATCCTTTGTGTCATTGTGGCTGCTTTCACTGAATGTACCAGCAATGTGGCCACCAATACCCTCTTTCTGCCCATCCTCGCTTCCTTGTCCCAGGCCATCTGCCTCAACCCACTCTATGTCATGCTCCCCTGTACCGTCACATCCTCTCTGGCCTTTATGCTGCCTGTGGCCACCCCATGTAATGCCATCGTCTTCTCATTTGGGCATCTCAAAGTGTGTGACATGGTCAAAGCAGGATTTCTTCTCAATATCATTGGCATACTGATCATCACGCTGGCCATCAACACCTGGGCCTACCCCATCTTTCAACTGGACCATTTCCCTACCTGGGCCCAGATCAACAGTAGTGCCACCTGCTCAGTCAACGACCAATTCAACACAAGCTTTGTCTCCCCTTAACCTCCCTTAGGAGGGAGGGGGTCAGCTTGGAGAGATTCTCTCTGAACACATGCTCCCAAGCCTTTCAACCTCAGTGTGTGGGCAGGCCTGGGGATGGTGAAGAGGCAGCCTTAGTGTGTACATTTGTGTGTATAGAGTGTTCGTGGATGCTCCTGCAATGTGGTATGTTTGCAGAGCGCCTGTGTGCATGCGTGCGAGCTGAACGAGGGTATTTGGTGACAACACCTCCTTCAGTTTCTCCAAAGACACAGCCACAGCCCCTATATTTTGACTGTATTTATTGAGATTCTGGGGAGGCTCCAATTGGAAGTTCCCAGTACTGGAGTGACTTAAGTTTCAGCCTCTCTGCAAGGAGTTTAGCAATTCCAGGCCCTGGCTGGACAGCTCCTCTCTTGAAGAATGGTGGGAAGGGGGGAGGGTGCCACATTAAAGACTTTTCTATACCATAAAAAAAGAGAAGGTATTGTTCTCAGAAGCTAAGGACTTTGAACTCAACTCGAGACCACCTTCAAGTCCAGTGAACCAATGGATTTGGATGACACCTACCAATCAGCTTGAAGCAATGTGTAAGGACCACCTCTGCTCCAGACCTATAAAAAGCTTCCACACTCAGTTTGAAGGCAGTTCATGGTTGAAGCAGGGTCATGGCAGAGGACTTGAGGAAGAACCATACCAGGCTGAAACTCTAGGCTAGATAGTTCTTTTCTTAACTCAATACCTATTATGCTTTAATAAATGTTTAATGCCCAAAGACTGGCGCTAAAGTGTCTAATTTAAGGCGACCACACATTTAGATTTTAAACATCACAGTAGGCTTGACACCTTTGAAGAGAATGCAACACTTTTAATCTGACTTTTGTGCATTTAATATGGTCATACTAAGTCTGGAACTCCACATGCACATATATCTGAGGGATCTCTCCCCTCATAACTCCTAACTGTATTACCTTGAGCTAGTCCTTTAGTGTCTTTCAGAAAAATGAAGAGAGTAATATTTATGCTACATCATTGAGTAGGGATTAAATTGGGGCATATAAGTGGCATAGTGAATAGAGCTCTGGGCCGGGTGTCAAGAAGACCTGAATTCAAATTCAGCCTCAGACATTAGTTATGGGAGCCTGGGAAAGTCACTTAACCCTGTTTGCCTCCTCTGTAAAATGAGCTGGAGAAAGAAATGACAGACCACTTTAGTATCTTTGCCAAGAAAACCCTAAATGGGATCACAAAGAGTCAGACATGACTGAAAAGACTGAACAACAAGATCAAATACGATAATGTCTAGAAAGCACTTTGCATCCAGAAAGAACCGCATGAGTGTGGTCTTGCTCTTCTGCTTGCCCCTCTCTCTTCTTCCTGGATGACTACTTGTTGGCGGTCTTATAGAGGGCATCATTCCTCAGGTCCAGGTTGGACTAGATTGTCTCTGAAATCCCTTCCAATTCTGAGATTCTGAAATTTGATGTTTCTACCTTTAGTTATCTCCTATTTTCTCATTCCTTTTTCATTTCTTTCTTTTTTCTTTCCCCACCTGTGCCTTAGACATGTAATGTTCTCCCATTCTGTGGTCACTGTAGATCCAACACTGGCTAGTGGGAACTTAGAACTAAAGAGTTGACTGTACCTTAAGCTACCCCAGGCTCTAGCAGTGGTAAATTCAGGCCTTCAGCATCCTGGATTGTAAAGGAGCTATTGTAGAAAGGAAGAATGTGATGTGGGAAGGAACATGATACTAGGAAGTCAAAGATCTGAATTTGAATCCTGCCATTGACTTACTGTATGACTAATTATGTCACTTAATTTTGGGGGACCCACTTCCTCATATGTAAAATGAGGGGGATGAACTGGACCAGTGAAATCAAATTCAAAGAGAAAAAAGGGCCACAAATCCATACACAGGGACCCCGAGGGCTGCATATTGATATCTTTTATTTTGTTAAATATTTCCCAATCACATTTTAATCTAGTTCAGGCCACATTCAGGAGCACTGGGGCCTGGAGGCAGCTATAAAACTGATATCTGCCACTTCTAAATTAGACAATCTGGGGGCTTTTTTTTTTTTTGAATCACCATCTACCTTTATGGTTCTTCAGTGCAAAGTGCTTTTGGGAAGGGACAGAGAGGATACTATTTTGAAATGCTCAGGCACTTGTGAGTTCAGTTAAGCTGGCTTCTCACCCGTAATAGTCCAGTGTTTATCAAGAGAAGGCAGCCACAGCTGGACCAGCTCAGCATCGGTGGTTTATTTCAGTAAATCTTGTTGACTTTAGCAATGGGGCTGATAAATCACTTTTCTCACACCCTGCAAATATTTGTCAAGTCTGTTCTTAAAGAGAGTATTGGGATGTGGGCCCAACACTAATGTCGGCACTTTTTAAAAAATACAAAAAAGGTGTTTTGTTTCCTCTCTTTTCCTTTAATACCGAGATAACTCTGGAAGACAGCGAATCTACTTTGGAATACATTTGTTGAACACCTGCTATACATGTGGCACAGTGAGCCATATAAAGAAGGGTAGGATAGAACCCCTAACCTCAAGGAGCTTTCAACCTCCTCAAGTCCTGGTCCTTTCTCTTAGCAGATTATCTATCCCTCTACATTACTGAGAAAATAGAGGTCCCCTATGGTAGGTTTCACCTTCTGCTCTGCTCCATACCCCTAAAACTCTCTTCTATCTTTGCCTATTTTCACCTTTTACCTTTCACTTCTCTGAGGAAGAAGTGAATCTTCTTTTTGACAAGACCAAATGTTTGATGTGTTCCCTTGATCCATCCTTTCTCATCTACTCCAGGAACATTTCCTTTTGATCATTTGCTCTATTTCTCTTACTTTCAGCATTTCCCTTTCTAATGGTTCTTTCCCTGAGTTGCTTACACACATATTCTTAGCCTTAAAAAACTTTTCCTTGACCTAGGCCTTCACCTTGACCCTTCTAGTAATCTTCTTGTAACTGCCTTTCACAGACTTAGCAAGTCTGACCTACCTTTGCCACCTCTCCTTCCTCATCACCTGTTCACTTTCCAAATCCTTGTGGCTTCTCAAGGAGACTGTTGAATTTCAAGTTACTAATGATCTCAGGTGAAATGGGATTTCCTGAGCCCCCTTGACTTCTTTCCAGGTTTTGATATTATTACTCTCCCCCACCACCCTGATAGAGGGTAATCCTGGGTTCCCTTGCTTCATGTATGACCATTCCTTCTCAATCTCCCTTGCTATAGATACTCTACTACTTATCCCTTTGGCATATTTGTTTCATGGGGCTCTCTAATGGGCCTTTTCTTTCTATAGTCCTTCATGATATCTTCTAAGCTAGAAGGAGTTCAACTATCATCTTTATGCAAATTTCTCCCAAATTGATATATCCAGCCCTAGTACCTCTCTACAACTCCTGTCACATATCAAGTGACTATTGGGTAGCTCATTCTTCATGTTCTATAAACATGTCAAGCTTAAAAATGTCCAAGACAGGGGCAACTAAGTGGTGCAGTGGATAAAGCAGTGGCCCTGGATTCAGGAGGACCTGAGTTCAAATCCAGCCTCAGACACTTGACACTTACTAGCTGTGTGACCCTGGGAATGTCACTTAACCCTCATTGCCCTGAAAAAAAATGTCCAAGACAAAACTCATTTTCTTTCCCTCTAACTAGTATGTTCTCTATACTTCTCTGTTTTTGTTGGGGGCAGCACTGTCCTCCCATTCACCAGGTTAATAACCCAAGCTACCCTTGACTCTTTACCTCCTCCCTTCACCATATTCAATAAGTTTCTGAATCTTGTTTATCCTTCCTTCACCCTCTCACACCTACAACCTTTTCTATTCTCAGTCACCATCAAAGTTGAGGCTTCCAGCATTTCTCACCTGAACCAATCTTGATTTATCTCACTGCTTCTGGTCAGTCTTCCACAAAACTGGCAACAGAGTCTTCCTGGGTCATAGATGTGCCCATGTAGCTCCCTTGTTTAGAGATATTTGGTAGTTCCCTACTACCCAAATGATAAAGGATAAACTCTTTAGTTTGGCATATAACATCCTCTAGAATATGGCTCCAGCCTATATTTCCAACCTTATTTTGTCTGTCTTCCTTGCACAAACTCTAAGTCTATTCAAACTAAGCTACTTACCTATTCTCCAAACTCCATATTCCATCTCCTACCTCTGTTTATTCACACTAACCATCCTCCTATTTATAGAACAAGCTCTTTAAGCCCTTCTCTATTACCTTAACCCCAGCTGTTCATACTCTCCCTACTCCTTTATCGTCATACTGTATTTATTTGTTTATGAATTCTATCCCTCAGTATAATGTAAGATCATCAAGGACAGGGACTCTTTTATTTGTATACTCACATAAAGACTTGCCCTTTTTAGGTACTTAATGGGTGTTTATGGAATTATATTGCCTACCTCTTAAGTAGTACATTATGGAAGCATTATTATCCCCATTTTATAGAAGAGGAAATTGAGCCTTAGACAAGTGATTTGTCTAAGGTCATGCAGGTAGGAAATGATGGAGGTTGGAATCAAGTCTGGTTCCTAGTCATTAAAAGTCTTGTGTGTTTTCCATGATATCACATAAACTCCTAAAAGCCTCAAGGAGCGCTACACTCACAACTTGGGCAATCCTTAACATCATGATGCTGATTCTAGAGGACAGATCAGAGTGTAGCAAAGCTAAGAGTTGATCTGGGTCCTGTGGGGTTTAGCAGCAGATGCCCCCACCCATGCAGCCTGAACTGAGGTCCTGCACCTCAAATTTGGAGGGACTATGGTGGAACCTCTCAGCTTCTAGTCCCTTAATACAGCACAGATATTTCCTGGGCTATGCCACAATTAGAGTTATCTCTATAGACACCTCAAGTTTGAGATTCCCAGGTCCCATCCTCCTCAAGAGGAAAGGGAAGTCCTTGAGCAGAGTCATGCTCCTGGGAGAAAAGGATCACACATTTTGCCCCCAGAGCTAGAATATCTACTTTTAACCTTTATGTGTATTCTGAATTATTTTGTGAGTTGAAATAAAGGCTGCTCTTTTCCCAATATTCATTGTAACCTTGTAGACTTGCACAGGTATATGGGACCATTTTATTCAGCTACTGTTTATATGAGTTAAATATGACCAAACGAGATATGATTTTATTTTTTAAGTATTTTATTATTTTCCAGTTATGTATAAGGATAGTTTTCAACATTTGTTTTCATAGGATTTTTAGTTCCAAATTTTTTTTCTCCCACTCTCCCTTCCCTCCCTCCTTCCCAAGATGGAAAGCAGTCTGATAAAGGTTGTATGTGTATAATCACTTTAAACATTTCTACATTAGTCATCTTGTGAAAGAAGAATCAGAGGACAAGGGAAAAAAAGAGGTATGATTTTATAAGGCTGCCTCCAATATTGAATCCAGTCAATGGAAAACCCCAAACCACTGGATCATTTTTAGACTATTAAAAATGGAGAATTTGAAAGCATGGGAGAATCTTTCACCTGCTGGTTTTTTGTTTGTTTGGGGTTTTTTTACCTTTTAATTAAGTCAGCTTTTTTCCCCCTTAATGGTCTTCAAACTTTGCAGACCATTTTGCAGAAATTAGACAATCCCAGCAACCCCAGTAATCTCAGCCTACTATTTGAAATCTTTTTAATGTGTTTATTTAACCCAGGGAGTTAGTGGGCTTATCTGAACAGCTAATGACTAGCTTGTACTTTCCCTCCCATATTTCTTATTCAAATATATGATATATATTCACTTTCTCACTTGTACATTTTTGTTTTCCTAATTTTCCCAACTTTCAGAAAAATCCCCTTCCTCCTAACACCTACTTAGAACTAAATTACCAACACCATTCCATTCCTTCATTCATCTACCCAATATGTATTTATTTGGCACTAGACATGTGTAAGAGGTTGAGCTTAATGCAGTGGGGGATATGAAAAAAATAGGATAATAGGATCATCAACCTAGATCTCGATGGGACTTCAGAAGCAAACTTGTCCAATCCTCTCATTTTTCAGATGAGGAAACTGAGCATCACAGAAGTAGTTTAAGAGACTTGCCCAAGCTTACACAGCGAACAAATGCTAGAGGTAGTATCTGAACCCAGAGTTAGATTATTTTAAAGGGCCATACATGATATTATATAGTGAATTACTAAATTATATGGTCCAGACTCAAGGCTATGCTGGAACTAGCTCAAACAAGCTTATGAGAGCTGATTGTTAAAAATTCAGTGTAAGCATTTATACTTCAGAAATGAGTAAATGTGGAAGTCAGGGCTTGATTTATTGTTTTGCTGATAGTCTAAAGTTAAGAAAGTGATATAGAAAATATTAATAATATGGGTTAAACTTTAAAATATGTCATGTATTTTTTCCTGAAGTATTGTTGTTGTTCAGCTGTTTTCAGTTGTGTCTAATTCTTTGTGAGCCCATTGGGGTTTTCTTGCCAAAAATATTGGAGTAGATTCCCATTTCCTTCTCCAGATCATTTTATAGATTCAGAAACTGAGGCAAATGTGGTTAAGTGACTTGCCCAAAGTCACATAGCTAGTACATGTCTAAGGCTAGATTTGAACTCTTAAAGTCTTTCTGACTCCAGTGCCAGAACGCTATCCACTGCATCACTTAGCTGCCCAATTGCCCTGTAGTGCCAGTTGTTAAAAACTTACCAGCACACCCCTGTAACAGACTTCAAGTGCTGAAAGAGTTCAGAAAGGAGAAAGATTAACTGTGTGGACTAGATGGTTGCAGAGGTCCTTTGTAGTTCTAACACTTGTGGGAATTGGAATGACACCCCCTGCTGGAGATATTGCAGGGAAGCTCCACCATGAGGAGAAAGCATGTGATTTAGAAACCATGTGACTTTAGCATCTGGAAGTTGCCTGGCTTCCAGAACTTACATCTATAGACCCGCCTGTTAGTTGCGTCAAGCAAAGTTACCAGCCAATTAGCTTGGAAGTTTGTGTGTGTGTGTGTTTCCCTTTTTCCTGTTTGACAAGAGTTTCTGGAGGTAGCCATGGAAGCATGGGTCTCTTGGGTTCCTGACCTTGGTTTGGGAGGTCGGATGCTGGGGTCTCTTAGAGATAGTTAGATTATTACCTCTTTCTCTCCTTGCCAACTTCTGATACACTTTTATTAAATATATAAAAGTCTAAACTCTTGCTAAAGCTTCCAATTTAAAGCTTAGACAATCTAAGGTCAAATATCACTCGAGATTAACAGTATCATAAAAGACTTAATGGAAGTATTTGGGAAATGAGCCAAGCCATGAACTATAAGCAAGACTTCACTATTGTCCAGAATGGGTAGGATGAGGTGCTTATTTGTGCTGTCATCTGCCCTTGTCAGATGACTCTGAAGTATGGCATCCAGATCCCAGCATGATATTATCAGGAACCTGCAAGTTGGAGAGCACCTTGCAGTTAAGGAAAGATGGTGAAGAAGCTTGAGACCATGTTATAGGAGAAGTTGATAGAACTGAGGATGTTATTCTGAATAAGAGAAAATTTGGAGTGGAAGAGGAAGAGGAAGGACATGATAGCTTGTCCTTAAAAGATTTGAAGGGCTGTATAACAAAAAGCAGTGATCTTATTCAGTTTGGACTAGAGAACAGAAGGAATCATGACCAGAAATGAGAGAAAAATTAGTTTATATATAAAGAAAAACTTCTTAACAATCAAGGCTGTCCCAAAGAGGAGTGGACTGACTTATTGAGCAATAGGATTCCCATCATGGAGGTCTTCAAACAGAGGGTGGATGAACAACCAATAAGGGATATTACAAAGGGGATTTTTATCCTTATGTGAGTTGGACTTGAGGGCCTCTGAAGTTCCTTCTGATTCTGAGATTTTCTGATTCCATGAAAGATGGAGAAAGAAAAGGGACACAACCCAAGCAAGAAGAAACAACAGGAGCAGAAAGATAGAGGAGGGAATGAGTACCCCTCTAATTTTCTACCCATCCTATCACATAAATCTTTTTGACATTATTGGTTCAGAGGGATGTTCTACCCTTTTGCTGCATGATTTCATTTCCCAAGCTGTATCCATAAATCTTTCTCTAGAGAAGAGGCTGATATTAATAATCTTGATTCCCACTCCTAAATTGTAAGCATCTCAAGTTGGGTTCTTTAAACTATAAGCCAACGAGTTTGACTTTGGTTCTTTGAACAATTCCAGAACTTATTACTTTAGGCATCGATTTGTAAACACTCTAACAGGAAAGCAAGAATCACAGGGCATCAAAGGGATGAGGATGAAGATGACGATGATGAGTCAAAATTTATGAAATGACTTAAGTTACACAAAGCAATTTCTACACATTTTTTTCCTTTTGAAGGTGCAGTACCTTCTTAGTGTAATGTAATGCACGGTCTTTCTATATCTCCCAACCAACCCCTAACCTTCTAGAGACACTCATTTCTTTCTCTCTGTGGCTTGTTTTCCTTCAACCTGCCTCCAAGCTGACAACTTGGGGTTCTCCTAAAGTAGCATCCTAGGGGTAATAGTTGAGGATGGTTATTCCAACTATATACTGCAAGTAGTAATGATAATGATGATCATTCAGATAGCACTTAAAGCTTTGCAGAGCACTTTGCAAATATTATCTCATTTGATCCTCATAGCTACTGTGGGAGATTGGTTTCATTATTATTTCTATTTTATGGATAAGGAAACTGAGGCAAACAGGTTAAGTGACTTGCCAAGGATGACACAACTAATAAAGGCCTAAGGTTGGATTTGAACTCAGGTCTTCCTGATTCCAGGTACAGTGTTTTATCCCTTAATGCTAGTGCCTTGACTCTGTTGACTATCTCCAATTTTTTCCTGTATATATCTTGCTTGAACATAGCAGTTTGCATATTGTCTTCCTCATTCTACTGTAAGCTTCTTGAAAGCAAAGATTATCTTTTGCCTTTCTACATAACCCTTCATTTAACACAGTGTCCAGCACATAGCAAGTGCTCAATAAATGCTTGTGGTTGACTTGACTATCCATTGTGCCATCTGGACTTACTGCTTGATGGCAACTATAGTATCTGTCACTTCCTGCTTCAAACTTAGATGATGCCTTAAGCTGAAGTAGTATGGTCCTCTTGGCAAAAGCCTTTCCAACTCTTCCAGTTTAGCAGTGTTCTTTTTAGTCTCTACTCATTCACAACAAAGAGCAATGCAAAATAATATCTCTTCTCTGTCCTTCACTTTATCCTCCTCCTCTTCCTTCTTTCTCCTATTTTCTCCATCCTTCCTTCTAACAAGTAGCAATAGAGAACAGGATTTCTCCTCTCCACTTCTTTTCTTTCTTAGCAGTAAGTGGTAATTGACACTTCTCTAGCCTGTCATATGTGAATCAGCAACTACTCTCTCAGAACACTTAAGTGCTGCTTTTCTCAGAACACTGAAGCTAACATGCCCCAAACAAGTGAACTGCCAAGATTCAGTCCCTTTAAAAAGGTTTACTGGAAAGGTCTTGGTATTAGAGGACCTGTGTTTGTGTAGTGCCTGATTCTTCCAGTTTAAGCTGTGGAACCTTTGGTAAATGACTTACTTTACTTTTCTTATCTATAAAATGAAGCTAATAATACTTACCTCAGAGAGTTGTTGTGAAGAAAGTGTTTTGTAGGACTTTAAAGCATAAACATTTCTATTAAAAGTTAGACATTTTAACATAAATTTGCTAAAATCTATAATTTATTAAATTTATAATTTACAATACATTTAATGAGGCACCATACCAAACTAACCTTAATCTTTTTCTTGACAGAGTTTCTAGACTAATAGATCATGGAGATGCTGCACATACATTTTCTCTATATTTTAGTAATGTGTTTCACAAATCCCGGAGAACTGGATATATATACCCTTAGGCAGATTCAGAATATGGTTGAATTAATGTACCCAAGACAGTGATGATTGCTAGGTCAATGGTAACTTAGAGTAGAGGCTCTTAACCTGGGTTCTGTGAACTTTCTTTTTGTAATAAAAAAAATTTATTTATAGTTTTGGGTTCCAATTTTTATCCCTCCTTCCCTCCTTCCCCCGACTCCTCCCTGAGGCAGCAAGCAATCAGATATAGGTTATATATGTACAATTGTGTGAAAAATGACCATATTAGTCATTTTATATAAGAAAACTTGAATAAAAGGAGGAAAATAAAAGAAAGTGAAAATAGAATGCTTCAGTCTTTATTCAATCAATATCAGCTCTTTCTTTGGAGGTGGATAGTCTGCTTCATCATTAGTCCTTTGGGCTTGTCTTGGATCATTGTATTGTTGAGAATATTTAAGTCATTCACAGTTCTTCATCAAACAGCATTGCTTTCACTATGAACGATGTTCTGCTAGTACTGCTAACTTCACTATACCTCAATTCATATAAGTCTTTCCAGGTCTTTCTGAAATTGTCCTGCTTGTTTATTGAAATTTTTAGCGAGTCTCAGAGGGACAGATTACAAGTTTATCAAATTTATAGGTGACATATAGGTTGTCTGGGAGGGATAGTTAGCATGGTGGATGACAATCAGAAAACAAAAACTTGCCTCCTAGATCCCTTCCTGATTCTCTGGACTTTTTCCATCCCCTCCCCAGCAGCCCTCTCACCCTTGAGATGCCTCAGACCCTGTGATCCCCTTATCTGATTAGAACACTATTGAAGGAAGTATCCAGGCCATTCCTGCTCACTTCTCTACCAGATCCTCTTTTGCCACCTAACCCTCACTTTTATCTCCCTCCCTCTGCTTTCTAACCTTCTTTTATTTTCTGTCCTCTTCCACTAGAATGTAAATTCCTTGAAGATGGAGACTGGTGGGTTTTGAATTCGTATTCCCGGTGTTTACTACAATGCCCTGTGTGGCCTCACCTAAACAAGCAAGAGCACTAACTAGGCTTAATACAATGAAAGTTTAATAGGGATAAATGTAAAATATTCCCCTTGAGTTTAAAAAAAAAATCAACCACATAAGTAATAAAGGAGCAACAGGGCCAGACAAGAGTTTACTTGAAAAAGCTGTGCATTTAGTGGACTGTGAGGTCAATATAAGCCAAAAGATGGACTGAACAGCCAAAAAAAGAAAAGAGGTGCTGTAACCATAGGCAGCATTTCCAAAGCATGAAAGGCAATGACTTGGTCCTAGTTAAATCCCAGTCTGTATATTGCTGTTTACTCTGGGCTGCACATTTTAAGAAAGACACTGACAAACTGAACTGTGTCCAGAGAAGGGACCCTATTAAGTCATTTAACTTCTCGGATACTAAATTTCCTTGTCTCTAAAATATAATGATTCCTCTGCTACCTGCTTAATAGGTCATTGTAAGGAAAGCATTCTCATTTGGATCCCCTTCTGATTTTTCTTCTCTATAATTCAACTTAAACCGGCTTCTTCAAAGTTCAGATGAAAAGTCATAGACAGATAAATGGGTGACATTTTTTTGAGCTTGAGTTAGCACGTCAAAGAGACATCCTTGGGGGCGGCTAGGTGGTGCAGTGGTTAAAGTACCAGCCCTGGATTCAGGAGTACCCGAGTTCAAATCTGGCCTCAGACACTTGACACTTACTAGCTGTGTGACTGTGGGCAAGTCACTTAACCCCCACTGCCCCACAAAAAAAAAAAGAGACATCCTTAAGAGGATCCCCAAAGGCAAAGTGCTTTTCACAGGGCAGTCAGAGCTGAACATCAAAGATCAGGCAGTACACTGAATGTAGCTGCCCCAGAATTTGTTATTCCAATACCTTGGCATTTTTGAGAGGAAATATCATGGATATACTGTCCTGAGAGAAAATGGCCCCAGAAAGAATGACAGATGGTTTGGAGGAAGGAGCTGGCAATTTTACAAATGAAATCTGTTTATTTACTTATTTTGAAGCTAAGAAAAAAAGCTTTCCTTCCCCCCCCCCCCCCCGACAAAGCAATGCCCTTGAGGTCAACCCTAGAGAGCTGCTTTCTAAGGTCATCCCTGATTCCCACAGTCTCACACAGCACTGACTTGGACATCCTGTTGTTTTGACCAGACCCTTGCTTGGAGTTGTTCCCACTTAACCCTAGTACCATCATGATTGCTGGACATCCTCAAAGGGGAAAGCTGGGAGCAACGTGACCGGATTCTGGAGCAATCCTCCGGTTTCCATTTTGAGTCTTGGCTGCGTGCAGTTTCCACAGTGAATGCATGACCCTGGTTGCCTTTGAACCTCTACTTTTACCAATAAAGAAACAGCACAAGCTAAATGTCAGGCTTTTGGGTTTTTTTTATTTATTCTTTTTTTGAGGGAAGGGGAATGGTTATGGTGATGACACACACACAAAGTACTGTGGGGTCAGGATATGGGAAATGGCAAATTTCAGGAACATGAAAAGAAAAAAAAAAGAAATGTTGTAGTATAGAGGACCCTAATACAGTCTTCTACCAACAGAAAACAAGGTTACCACAGCAAGATAAGTCATTTCTTAGCAAACTTGGTTCAGCTAAATACATTGATCAACTACATCCTGGATAAGAAGCATCTAATCAGAATTTCTGATTGGAAGGGACTTTTGTGATCACAGAGTCTAGCCTATTACTGAAAAAAAATCCCACTAAACAAAGGACATATGAAGGAAGATACTATCTTCATACAGAGAAAGGATTTATAAATAGCAGGATGTATAGAAAATACATATGCACATGCATACATACATGCATATATACATGCATACATAGATATATATATTTGTGTTTGATGGGGTGGGAGGAGGGAGGGAAGACAAAAGGGAAAAAAGAAATGTGATAACTTTATTATAGATTTAAAACGAATAGTAAGTTGTACACAACAAATTTGCAGTTTCATATGGAATTATCTTGTTCATATTATACTATGTTATGCAAATGCTTGTTTTATTCCATAAATTAAAAATTAATTAAATAAAAACCCCACACCTCACAAGTGGCCATCTTGCCTTTATTGGAAGATCTCCAATGAGAAAGACCCCCTTGTCTCCTGAGGAGACAGTTCCCCTTAAATTGTCAAAAAGGTTTTCCTGACCTTGAGTCCAAATTTGCCCTCGTTTCTTCCATGCATTACTACTGTCTCTGCCCTCTGGGGCCCAGCAGAACAAGCCCAATCCCTCTCCTGTATGGTAGACTTTCAGATCCTTGAAGATAGTGATTAAGATCATACTGTGTGTTTTCTTCTGCAGGTTAAACACTCCAAGTTCTTTCAGCTGATGCTCATATTGCATGAACCATAGCCCCTTCACCATCCACCTTGCCTTCTCTCTTGGATGTGTTCTAGCTTATCAATGTATTTCCTGAACTGTGACACTCAGAATCATGCTCTGGATATTATCTGACTGGGATCAAGTACAATGGGCTGATTACCTCCTTGTTTCTAGAAGCTGCACCTCTCTTAATGTGGCATGAGATTGCATTGGCAGGTTTTTGGGCATCCAAATGACACCATTGGCTCATTTTGAGCTTGCTGTCCAATAAATGGCTGAATCTTTTTCAAATCTTCCCTATATTAAACTTGAAGATGTGATTCTTTGGAGCCCTATTACACTTTATCATCTTAGATTGAACCCAAATATTTTAGCCCTCCAAAATCTTTTGGATGCTGATGCTGTTAGCACATTATCAGTATTCTCAGGCACCAGGAGGGTCAGCCAATTGGTATGGGGGCCAGTGAATGGTGCATAAACATAGGCTGAAGCCTGCTACTTCCCTTAAGTACTTGTGATTTGTTTCATTTCTTTTCTGCCTCTTTTTTTGGTGAGGCAATTGGGGTTAAGTGACTTGACCAGGGTCACACAGCTAGTAAGCATCAAGTGTCTGAAGCCAGATTTGAACTCAGGTCCTCCTGAATCCAGGGCTAGTGCTCTAAACACTGTGCCACCTAGCTGCCCCCTCTTTTACACTTTTAAAAATATACCTCCTTCAGTTGCCTTAATTTGTTTTTTCTCAGTTCAATTAATTAAACTGTGCAGTCCCCCAGTTGCATGGATTCAGCTACAAAAGGATGAAGTAGAGCTAGCATGCTTCTGGCATCACAGGCTGCTGATTTGGGCATATTCCCCAAGCTAGACTCCAGGCCCCAAATCTGGCCCACTACTTCTTTTTGTTAGGTCCATAAGCCAAGAACAGTTTTACATTTTAAAATAAAGTTATATTGTATTTTAAAATGTCAAACTAGATTTTTTTTTTTTTTTTTTGGTGAGGCAATTGGGGTTAAGTGACTTGCCCAAGGTCACACAGCTAGTAAGTGTTAAGTGTCTGAAGCTGGATTTGAACTCAGGTTCTCCTGAATCCAGGGCCAGTGCTCTATCCACTGTGCCACCTAGCTGCCCCTGTCAAACTAGATTTTAATCCAATCCACATTTTCCAAGTGAGAAAATTAAAGTCTGGAGTAGTTTCCTGATTACTCAGGATCAGAAGTAGCAAAATTTAGAATTTGAACTCAGGTTCTCTGATTCTAAATCCAATCTCTTTCCCTTATACCACACAATCTGCAAATCTTTAAATTTACTTTCTATCATCTTTTGCGCCTCCCACAGTGCTATTGTATTGTGTATTTAATACAATACAATAATATAATAGTTATATAGTTCACAATTACTGGATGACTACAAATGCTACAAAGACTCCAAGTTCTCTTTTTAGAGGTTGGAATTTTATTGTCCAAATTCTAGTATGTTGTCCCTGGTCTACATTGAAGATCAGATGCCAATTTTCTGTCTAATTATAAAGGTTTCTAAGGTTTCCTTCTAGTTTCTTTGCCATTTTGATATTTCATTACCCAGAAGAACTTAAATCAGCTGCAAATTTGTGTACAGTTATCCCTTCCACCTTACAGGAATTAGGGACATGGCATTCCCAGGATCTGGAAAATTTGCATAACATTTTTGGCCCTCTCTTCATACCAGAGAAGAAGTCTGAATTATCACGGTGTTAAAAGACAAAATATGTTGATGTTATACAATGCTGTGCATATATTTTATGCAATTCTGAATTCCTAAACCTTTTCTAAGTCATCTTCTGACCTTTGTGTGTCATCTGCAGCTTCCACAGAATTCCCCCCAAATTCCCATTTAATTTCTTATGCCAACCCACAATTTATAGAAACTATGATGGGGAAAATCACGATGTGGAAGGGATACCTGTATGTCACTAAGGACTTTTTCTTCAAAATTGAATGCATTTTTCTTTTTCCCAAAGAGATCATAAAAAAGGGAAAAGGTCCCACATGTACAAAATATTTATAGATACTCTTTTTGTAGTGGCAAGGAATTAGAAATTGAAGAGATGCCCATAAGTGGGGGAATGACTGAACCAGCTGTGGTATATGAATGTAATGGAATACTATTGTGTTGTAAGAAACGATAAGCAGGCAGATTTCAGAGAAACCTGGAAGGACTTACATGAACTGATGCTGAGTGAGATGAGTAGAACCAGGAGAACATATACACAGTATCAACAAAACATTGTGTTTTGATCAACTGTGATAGACTTGACTCTTCTCAGCAATACAATGGTCCAAGATAGTTCACAAAGTCTCATGATGGAACATGCTATTCAAATCCAGAAAAAAAAATAACTGTGGAATCTAGATGCGGATTGAACCATACTGTTTCTACTTTTTTTGTTTTTCTTTTTTGAGGTTTTTTCCTTTTGCTCTGATTCTTCTTTCACAGCATGACTAATGCAGAAATATGTTTAATGTGATTGTACATGTATAACCTTTATCAGATTGCTTTCTGTCTTGGGGAAGGGGCAGAGAAGGGAGGGAGGGAGAAAAGTTTGGAAGTAGAAATCTTTTTTTGTGAGGCAATTGGGGAGGAACTAGAAATTTTAAGGAAACAAATGTTGAAAACTATCTCTACATTTAACTAGAAAATAATAAAATACTTTTAGGATTCAAAATAAAAAAGAATGCATTTTACATTTAATTCTCTACATACATTATGCCTCCCCTTATCAGACTATAAGGTGCCACAATGAACAAATTTCAGACCTAGAGTTGGGAAGACTCATCTGAAACACAATGATACCACCTATCTCCCAGGGGTATTGTGAGAATCAAGGGAGATATTTGTAAAGCACTTTGCAAACCTTAAAGCAGCATACAAATTCTAGATATTAGTCAAGATAGAGATTTTACCATGATTTTGGCTAACCAGACCTAATCACTGATCAGACTTGAGACAAACTCTGTAGGGGTTTCTGGAACATAATCCATAGTATTACTGGCACATTGTTGTTTTGGTTCATGCTTAGCTTTCAAAGAGGATCAATGAAATCACGGGTTACTTTGATTTAAGTGAGACAGAGTTGCACAAAGTCAACCTCAATCTCACTTCCTGAGTCATTGAAATCCAGTGGCAGGACAAAAGTCAAGAGGACTATCAATGGCCTGGGATACTTTGTATGTCCTTGACATCTGTGATGCCTGACCAAGCTCTCAGCATTTCACAGTGCCTATTTCAGCTGCCTTCTTGGCCACTGGAACAAATCATTCTTATCTGCCCAATGTAAGCCTTTCATGAATTGATTCTTTCCATTTCTTTGTATCTCTGTTTCTCTGTTTCTCCCACATCCCCCTGTGATGTTTACTTTCTCTCTCTCTCTCTCTCATCTTTTCTAACACTAAATGTATCAGTCATCGTTTGGTTGCCCTCCAATATGCCTGCCAATTCCAACTCAGATTCCATGACATAAAAGGTATAGTAGGAGGAAGAAAGGATTGACTATGGTAAAGGCCCTTAACTTAGGAGAGGGATAGAAAAAAATAGGAGACTCGATAGTTGTACATCTATTGAGGGAAGATAACCAAGGGGAATTGAATATTCTCAAACCATTTTGTGGGGATTTCTAAACACTGTATTTCTCTAGTACTTCCATCTGTCACTGGCCCCATCCCCTCTCAACATTACAGGGAGGAGGAGGTGCAGGTATGAAATCTGAACTTATTCTGGAAAATTAAGAGCACTTCTAGATGCTCTAAACTTCTAGACGAACTATTTGGTAGAGTACTTAGTCATAACCCTCTTGGCATTCAGTGGCAGCTGAAGAGTAGGAGGGAATTGGTTTCTGTTCTCTTTTACCAATACTGGCATGGAATGTGATATAGAGGTGAAAGGGGCGGGTGGGTGTTTCCAACCCTTTGGGTTTTCTACTCTATAACACCACCCCCAATCATGGCTCATTAATATGCTAAGCAGACATTTTGTATGAAGCATTTATTCATCCTTAATAAAATATGTTTTTTTTCACTGGAAGCATCAGCATTGAATTGTATGGTATTTGCCACACAGCACAGAGGGGGTCATTAAGGGAAATCATGCACAGTTTGGAAGGAGTGGTTTCTGCATGGATCAAAGGCAAACAAGCTCACTATGCCAGGTGGAGCCTGGAGTTGAGGGAAAATACAAAGGTAAGCCACACTTCCAAAAATCTGACATAAAATAATTTACTTCTCATTCTGGATGATCTCCTGGGCACTGTTAAGTCTCTATCCCCCACCAAGTACCAGGTCATGAATATATGTCAATACAACTGTAATGAACCAAAGTAGTTGTAGGTTTGGGACTCTAGTCCTGGAGTTCAATGTGGGGTAGGGAGGGGCTAAGGAGCAGAGTAGGGAGGAGATGAGGAATAGATAGGAGTCCAAAGGACATACTTAAGAACTAGGGAATCAGGAGGGAAGTGTGAATGTGACTGCCAGAGAGACTTGAAGGATACAGTAGAAAGAACTTGTCTCTCTACTACAAAATGGCATTAGATGGACACACATACACACATCACAAACTTCTCCTCCCTTCCTCTTGCAGCCTGAGAGAGTGACTCAGAAGCCAAAGGGGTGCTTGTGCATATGAAAATTTGGAAAGAATTTTTAATATATATGTATGTATATACATATATCTATAAATATGGTAACATATTTAAAATGGCAGCTCCAGAAGAATGAGAAAAAAATTAGTACCCCAATCATTCAAAAGTAATTGACAAAACACCTTGCACTTAGAAAACATAACTATAAAAACATTATACAAAACAAAGTCATAAATAACAAAAAATGAGAAGTCTTCAAGTATTCAGCCTGCCCTCAGATTCCAAACAGTAGTTGCCAACCGTGGGGATTTTCTTCTTGCCTCATGATCCAAGATCCTTCCATGTTTCTATCAGTGCAGTGCTAGACTTTGTGTGCAGGCTATGCATGGGAATGGAAGTGGGTTGGGGAAATCAAAGGGTCCAAAATCCCAAAGAGAATTCACTCAAGGGATTTGGGGGATGCCCCAAACCACTTACCCTTTCCTTTATAGGACTGAAACGTTCCCCTTCTTGAGAGGACCAACCAAGCCTATAGCATTTATATGCAAGAATTAGCAGAGGGACGTGGGGGATGAGATTAACAATTAATAATAATAATAATAATAATAAATAAAATGACATTCACAAAGCACTTCCATATGCATGATATTATTTGATTGGGTAAGTTACTCTATCCTTCAAGGTTTCACTTTCCTCTTCTACAAACTGAGGGAGTTGGGCCAGATGGGAGAGCTCAATTCCTTCCCAGATCCAAGATTCCTTTTCATTGAGTGTGCATCCTTGCCAGAAAGAAACAAAATGCTGGGAGTACCTTAGAGGTGGGGAAGAGCATTTTGAATTCTGCAACATCACTTGGATCTTACAGATTGATCACTGAGCAGAATTTGGAATGGACAGAACACTGATTTTGGTAAGTAGGTCTGCAAAGACCCGAGCTTCCCGTCTTCTCTTAGTCCAAATACCCCTCCATCTATCTCCAATGCCATCATATAAGAAGTACACACAAAACACCTGTGTGCTTAATAAAGGCCTGTGCAAAGAGAATGATGGGAAAGTCCCTTGTAGTTTGGCAGCTAAGAGAAATGATCACATGGGGCTTTGTGGGATAGCAGAGGAGTAGTGAAGCATAGTCTAGCCCCAACAGCCACTCAGTTTGCTTCTCCTCTGTCTGTCCAACAAGGTAAGTTAGAAAGAATTTCAGTCTCTATCCCTATGAATTTTGTTAAAAATTCAGCATGCAGTTTCACGTAGGTTTCTTTCTAAGCTTGCCTAGCAAAAGAGAAAGGGTAGCTATGGTTTTCTCCATTCAAATTCAGGATAATTCAGGATAAAAGCACAATGATCACCTGTGAAAAACACATACATACAAACACATACATACACACATACACACACTGTAGTTCTGAGCACCTAGGGTCCTTTTTTTTCTCCTCTTAGAGCTGTGTCTGCATATATGATATAGGTCACCCTCATACAAAATCTACAGCATAAAGCATTAACAGCATACATATGCACATATGGATACCACATGACATAGGGCGGTCAGCCCCAGATCAAAGAGCTGGATGGAAAGCTCTTAAGGCCTTGATGATGAATTTTAGAGAATCAGATGGCAACCTTAAAGGGAACCTAGGGAAAGGGGACCTGGATGAGGTTCCTGCCCTGATGAATGCCAAGACAAACAGACATTTAAACACTGAAATCGAATATCTACAGGTAAGTGAACCATTGCACATGCCTGCAGTGGCCGAGATGGCAAGTGCTATGATGAGGACATGATGTGGACACTAGGCTACCATGTGTTGACAGCATTGATGCTTAATAATACAGATCAGTAATTTGCCTTAGTGGGTTCCAGATGAGAGTCTTGGAAGTGTCCCCCTTCCCCTCCCCTCAGGGCTTAGGCACACTGGGAGACCAAAGGACAGTCTAAAGTGGAGGCCTTTGCTCCTTTCTGGTTCTCCGATCCACAGCAGCTGCTGCTAGCTTGGTTGACTAAGTCGAGATAGAATGGAGACTTGAGGAAACGACGGTAGGAATCCTTCTCCATGAGGTTGAAGATTTTTTTCTGTGCTTCATCAAAGCAGGTTATTGTAGGCTCCAGCATGTTCCGGCTGGTCTCCTCTCGTGTACAGGAATCCAGGTTTACCTTGGGGTTAAAAAGTCAAGAATTCTATTAGACATATCATCCTGTAGGATTCATAGGGAAGAATAACACCAGCATTGAATTCTATGGTATTTGCCACACAGCACAGAGACAGTCATTAAGAGGAATCATACAGTTTTCAAGGAGTGGTCTCTGCATGGATCAAAGGCAAACAAGCACTCATACACACACACACACACACACACACACACACACACACACACACACACAGCTGCACACCCCACTACCACCAACACCACAGAAAATACAGTCTTAAGCACTCAAATAATTTGGACAAAATATAAGTGTGACTCAAGAAAGAAAAGGATCTGGAAGCAGTGAACAAGATTTGCATGTTCTATATACTTTTTTGTTTTTGTTTCCAGGGCAATGAGGGTTAAATGACTTGCCCAGGGTCACACAGCTAGTTAAGTGTCAAGTGTCTGAGGCTGGATTTGAACTCGGGTCCTCCTGATTCCAAGGCCAGTGCTTTATCCACTGAGCTACCTAGCTGTCCCCGTTCTATATACTTTTGCTACTTCTGTAATGAAAGGCACAGACTGGGCACTACAAACCTGAAAAACTATATTCTCCCCTCCCCTAGCTCCTTCTCCCCATCTCCTCTCTAAGAGAGCACTGCACCATGGATACCTACCTCTTTAGTTGCCTGGACAGAGATGAATTCATTGTAGATCTTCTTGGCCTTGGGGCTGAGTTTGCTGGGTGATTTGATCTTCTTATACTCTTCACAGCTGACCCAGAAATCAATATTCTCCTCACTGTATTCAGATTTCAGAAAAGCTTTGAAAGCAGCCAGGCCACCTGTAACAAAACAGGGGACATACCTCCGTTTGTCATGTTGGGCTCCTCCTGTGAGGTATTATGTTTAAGACAAAGCTGAAGGAAAGGGCTGATGAAGGACATGTTCCCGCACAGTTTCTATTAGCTGGCATAATTTAGGGTTAGTCACTTTTGCTCTTGGGTAGATACATTAGATATTCTTTCCTTCTTGAGTAATGTAAAAGGGATCAGATACCCTTGGGCTACTTATTGTGAATTATTTGCCTCATCCCTTACTAGGTCAGTCTTCAAGACCATTTTTTAAGAAAACAATTCTTCGAGCTGTGCAAATAAACTTCATGTGATAATCTAGCTAAAGGAACAAAGTCTAGCCTTTGGAAGATTGAATTCTCCTATTGCGGGTGAAAAAAAGACTTCAAAAAGAACTTTCCAATTACATGGTTCCAAATGCAAGGAAATGAGGTTTCCTATGCATTTATTTCACCTCTCTTCTCAATTTGCTAAGTGTGTCCAACCATCTAGATATGATTACTTCCACAAGGTGGTTGGTCAGAACCATCTTATCAGAAAAAGAACTATTGCATTTCCTTCTCTTGACTTAAGCTGTTTAGAGTGAATTTCCATTCATTAACACACCCTTGACTCTGGTGGTTGCTATTTCTTTAACAGAAGTGGTAAATATTTTTTTGTGCTTAGAGGACACCTATATTCCCTATGGGGCCAACTCAGAATCAGAATTACAAGGGACTTGACATCACTGTTTGAAGTCCACCTTCTGGAACTGATGTATACAAGTCCTCTGTGACAGACCTACAATGTAATCAATTGTCCTTTGTCCAAACACCTCCAATGAGGAGGAACTCATTGTCTCAAGAGGCAGACCATCCCTCTTCTGACCGTTCTATTCTTTCTAAGATCAAGCTGAAAATACTATCTTCACATACAAAGTATTAACCCCTTATTGGGAAAAACCTGTAAGTTTTATGAAATTACTCCCATTGAAAAGCATTATTTTAAATTATCTAAATGCTAAAAGATAATTAGACTTGGCCCCTTATTATAAGGAATCGAGAGCAAGCTTACTACTTACAGTCATGATTAATCAGGTTTTCCAAGGATTCAGCCCACTTCTTGACTTCCTCATGGCTTACCCTAGAGGCAAGAGAGATAGGTTGAGAGAGAGAACAATTGAACATGATGGCTTGACATAATCTTTAAGACCTACACCCCATCCTCATCCTAGCTAAAAATAGAGCAGGGACATATTTCCTCCCCATTCCCACCCCACAACAAATCCTTTTGACTCTATAACCATAAGCCAATTATAGCAGTGTCCAGTTTTCCTTTTTGAAAATACTGATAAAAACCTACATTTGCTGAATCTTGAAATAAAAAATACTAGATCACTGGGGTGCTAATACAAATCCAAGGGCTAGGTATACTAGCTTCTTAACCACAAAGATATTTGCTAACATAAATGGATGAACTTCTGAAGATCTTGGGGTAGGCTGGATCACCTGCTCTAATTACACAAACAATAATAGCTTACATTAGTAAAACTTCCTTGCCTTTACAAAGCCCCTTCATGTGTATTAGCTTGTATGATCCTAGAACACCCACTCTAAGGTTGGTCATGGAAATATTAATCCCCATTCTATAGATGAGGAAACTGAGGGTCAGAAAAGATGAATGACATTCAAAGTTACTTGACTAATACATAGATCAAAGAAGCTCAAACCCAGTTTTTCTGACTCTTAGTTGCAGCATGGCATAGCAGAAAAGAGGGCTCACATTTTCAGAATTCTGGGTTCAATTTCTAGCTCTGCCACTCACTTCTTATGTGATCTTAGGCAAGTCATAACCTTTCTAACCTCAGTTTCCCCACCTGTAAAATGAGAGGGGTTAGCTTGCAGACCTCCAAGGTCCCATCTATATCTCTACAATGAAACGCCTATCATGGGATTTGCACATGGTGGCATTATTTAGGGACGACTCTTTACCTCTGGGAAGAGGCTGCTTTGTCCTTCTTGCTATGAGAAGAATTTTGATCGCAGGAATCTGTCTTCTGGAGCAAGAATCCTAGGCGATGCTTCATATCCTTTGCACTGTGAAAGGGAAAATTAAGAAAAATAAAGAAATTGATAATCATGTCTCTGGTTTCCCTAGAGGAAGTGGTAGTGATAAGTGAGTTGAGAGGCATAAGCTTGGTACTGACATTTCACTCAGTGGCAAAGCTTGAAAAGGCAAATGAGTCTATGAATGCAACATATAGGGAACAATCCAGACATCGGGATTTTGTTTCTGGTTTTTTTTTCCTTTGACTTTCTGGGTGACCTGGAGGCCAGAGTCCCTTCTCTTAGGGAATTTCATAGGCAGACCAGGAGTCTTAGTGACTGACCCCTACCTGCAGTATACAGCTACTCTGAGGATCATGTGAGTATAAACTATAAAGTTTATTTGCATTTCCCGGAAGAATAAACCCACTATCTTCAAAAACAGAGATATGACCTGGATAATTACTACATGTATATATTTATTATTTTTTTAATAGGAAAGCAAACAGTGACTGCATGCTTGACAAAGTAACTCAGCAGAATTGGGTCCTTCATAGTGCCACAACTACAGGGTGTCTTGAAATCACAGCTTGCCTGCTGGCTGCCTGCAAGCTCAGACATGACACTGCATTGCTGACAAGTAGGAAAAGGCAATGCAGTTATCAGGGAGCGAAGGAAGGACAAAGGGAGGGAGGGAAGGGAAGCATTGGATGCTTCCTGCATCTTCAACAAGGCATTTTCAACTCAGTCTTTCATTACTGTGGGTTTCTGATACCTGGTGTGTGTGTGGGGGGGGGCGGGGCAGGTGGCGGGGGATTGTTGCATTGTAAATGAGAATCTACTTTGCCAGCAGAGGCAAGGGGGTTGGGGGGGGGGAAGAGGGAGAAGGGATTGTTAAATTAAAAAAAAAAATAGCCAGCTTTCTGGTCACATACACCTGCTAGGGCTAAGGCTAAGTTCAGCTGTAAATAAGTCTTCCCTTCTCTTCCCCCCTCACTTTATTAATAAATACAGCATATGGGAAATTACAAGCTCGTTCAAGATTGAGAAAAGGGGAGAAAGACTGGGCTCAGGAAGAAGCAGCT
Source organism: Dromiciops gliroides (assembly GCF_019393635.1). Taxonomy (NCBI): domain Eukaryota; kingdom Metazoa; phylum Chordata; class Mammalia; order Microbiotheria; family Microbiotheriidae; genus Dromiciops; species Dromiciops gliroides. The sequence continues at coordinate 54,247,625 of NC_057864.1, read as the reverse complement.
GGGATAGGCATTAACACCGACTACTGTTTTTTTTTTTTTTAATTAAAGCAGCAGCTTTTACCTTATTATCTGTGGCTGATGTGTAGCTAAGCTACTCCTAACTCCACAAGGAGGATTTTTAAAAATCAACTTTCAATTAGGTTCCCTAGCCAGCTACCTGTTAATGGCTCTGGGTTAACAGTCTATTTATATGCAGGTTCATTCTCCTAGCCAGTAATTTATCAATTCTCAAATCAAGAGAATCATGACATTTTACAGGTAGACGGGACAGAAGAAATCCATATCTTGGAAGAAAGTGTGCTTGTCAGGAAGGTACCAGCCCCTATTAAGTTACTGAAAAACTGTGTGACCTTAGCCAAATGTCTTCGTTTCTCCGAACATCACATTTCCTCTGATGTAAATTGGGAGGGTTGGTACTCTCCTGCTCAAACAGACTCTTATCTCACCTAGGGGACAGAATTCAGGTCTAATTTTTCATCTGAAGTCCAAAGCTATTAGGAAAGTAAAGCTCCCTCCTGACAATGATGTGTTCGATTGTTTTGCAGAGGCTCAGCTAAGGCTCAGAAATGTTTAAGTGATTTGTTCTAGACTAATGGAAGGAAGAGGGCGTGATCTATTTAAGATTCAAAATAGACCCAGATGTTACTACCCCCTTTCTAAGAAGATCAATGTTATCTTTCTAACTGGCCTTGGAAAGAGAAGGGGAGGAGGTGGTCCTGGAATTAACTGATGGCAAAATCCTTGCTAAGAACCAGATAGAATCCAGTAAACTGGAATCAGTTACCAGTAGGAATTAAAGTTATTCTCTCTGGTGCATGACCTTACTCTAAATTTGCTTTAAAAAAAACCAACAATAACAACTACTGAAATTTGTTCCACTTTAAGGCAGCAAACATGGAAGGAAAGATAATTATTGTAACAGTAGCTGTTTATTTATTTATTTATTTATTTATTTATTTATTTATTCAAATTCCTCGTGTGTTAGGGACTCCTGGAAACATTTCTCCAGTCCATTTTCTTAAGAGCTATATACATGTCAGCAGCTGAAACTGCCTTAGAGGGTAAATAAGATGGATTCTGTGGATTCCTTTACAGAAAGCCTGCAGTGTAAACCTCCCCTTAGCCACAGTGCACTCATATGGAGCCTTTCAAAAGCTGGGAAAAAGTGAGGGAGGCTGGATTTGAAAACATGTTCTGTTTATATGAAAATATAGCCTTATGCCTCCGCACACAGCAGCTCTGTGCACAACATCACATCAGTTATGAAGGGTTGGGGACTGTGATGAGTTAAAGTGAACCATGAGTTTCTAACATATCAGCAAAATAAGCAAAATGTCTTCAAGTGATTTTTTTGTAACAGAGCATTTAAAAACTTTTAAGAGTTCAGTTGAATACATTGTGGTTACTTATATAAAGAAAGATATGCCTGTCGTAGCTAGCTTGTGTAAATTAGCCCTGTGTGCTCATTTAGGGGAGCTGGGATGGGCTCACTGCATTGGCTATATTATTGATTATTAATCAAATCACGAGTTCTAGTAGTGAAACTACGTGATTTCCAATGGTTACAGCTGTATACCTTATGCTGTTTACTCCAAAATATGTGTTACAGGGAACACAAGACACCAAGTCGTCAGACTTTTGCAGAATATTGTTTTTTAACGCCCCTTTTGGTAGAGTATCTCAATGATACTGAAAGATCCTACAGTATAATATAGATCCCCAGATACAAAATGATAAAATCCCTGAATTGGAACAGTACAATTGAAAGAAATCCCAGAGATCACACAACTCCCAACCGTCATTTTTACAGAAGAATAAACCAAGACCCAGAGAAAGGGAGCTAATTTGTTCAAGGTCATATAGCCAGGTAGAACATCATAGCATACTTTTTATAGCAATAAAGCGATATGTCATTGAAGGGAAAACTGTCTAGATTCGATACTCATTGCTAGCATAGAGAAGGATGCAATCAGAAAATCTACAATACAGGAATACTAACTGAACCTCATTCTAAGACAATGATACAGATTTCAATGCATTCAAAACAAAAACCTTACACTCCCCCTCCACACACACTGACTAGAGGACCAGTTATACAACATATAGGTATGAGAAGTAAAGGAGGAAAAACAATTCCTTAAGTCACTGTTCTTATCTAGTCTTTGAGAAAAGTCTACGAAGTTAGTGTTGCACTGATTGAATACAAACAAGAGGTATCTCTGATGTCCGCAGTTTTGAGCTGAAAACTGCCCCAACACTTTTGGGACACCCTGCACAAAAATTCTAAGATGAATAGAGCACATCTGTCATCATCGATGCATGAAAACAACCTTACCTCCTCAAGCAAGTGGCTGGCAGGGCAGCAAGTCCTTTGCACATCTCGCTTTCTTGTTTGTCTTCAAAGTGCAGACGCGAAAAACAGCAGGAGAAGCGGTAGCTTCTTTTTCAGCCTTTTTGTCTCAGGCAGGATGCTGTCAGAATCCTCTGAGAGTCTTCCTTCTGAACCTGCCTGAGTTTCTTTTATAGTCCAGTTCAGCCCAGCCAGCCAATCAGAGGGCAGCACTGCAGCACTAGTTCCCCTCCCCTCTGCCTCCTCCAACCCTTGGAAGAGAAATGAGGAAGAGAAAAGCTGACGCATGAACAATGCCAAATGGATAAACGGAGATAAAGAAAAAAGAAGATAAAAGAAAGAAAGCACACACCAGAGAAAAACTTTACCCCAATACTCAACAAGATATCTATTTCAAGATGTGTGGGCTTCCAGAAAGGGAAAAGCAAGGCTCTCCGATTTTTCAAAAGATGGGAGTTTAGGGATCAAGAGCCCCGAAATGGGAATCGGTTCTAGAAGTGATTGTCACTAGCTTTGACACCTGAGAAGTCAATACCCCTCTCTCGGCCAGAAGTCAATTAATAATCACCTGTTCTTATCTGTAAAATGAGGGGTTAGCACTAGATGGTATCTGAGGCCCCTTCAAGCTCTGACATTCATTCTTTTTTATGGTTATGTCTGGTTTGCAAAATGAAGGAAAGCTACCTCAAGGAAGCTAAGGTGTTAACAGGAGCATAGGGCTTATTTTGTGGATAATTCCTATCACCTGTGCTCAGCTTCCCTCATAGATAATAGAGAAGTCAATCATCGCCAGTCTCCAAATGAGAATCATCAGGATGCTCTCATCTCTCAGTAGAGGTTTGCAAAAGTTGAAACAACACCTGGAATATTATAAAGGAGTGTACGGGGAAAAGGAAGCTGGTAAGATGGTGATTAGCCTGACAGCATATAGGCTCATCTAGGAAAGATGGATCAGCTACACCTGTAATCAGCCTGCCTGTAAAATGTTTGCCTAGAAACCTTATAGGGCCAAAAACAAAAATAAAAAAAAAATAAGCAAAAAGGGGCAGCCTAGCCAACTCTCATTTGAACATCTATTTCAGGATGGAATAGCTACTTGAGGGCCAGAGGAGGGAGCGTGTGAACCAATATAGAAATTCGTCTGTCTTTACAAATAGGTCTGTGCCTCCTACAATCCTAGCTTTCGCTCTGTTGTCTCAGAGGGGATGCTTTGGATTTTTATCAGAGAGCATCTAGCATCAGATGAAAACTGAAAAATCCAGTCATACCAATGCACCCTGGTATCGGGATGTTTGCTATCATGAGTCTGAGTCATCCAGATGATTGAACAAATGTTTTACATGTTTAAGTCATTTCAATCAAACAATCATTTCGAATCAACAATCAATTGCTAATCACCTAGTGTGGGCACGATGCATTGTCCTTTAGGCAAAATCTATGGTTCTCTTGGTAGATGCTGGAGATCAATTTAATTCAACCCTTGTTGCATCATGTGGTGAATAGAGAATTAGCTTCGGATCAGGAAGAATTGGGTTTAAGTCCTACTTCTGATACACATTGGCTGTGTGACCCTGGACAAATCGACCTCTCAGTGATACAGCTCTCTAAACCCGTGAGTTTTAGGGAAGGTACTGGTTTGTCATCTGGGTGTTCCCTGTGTCAAGGAAGGCACAGGTCTAGTCCCTAGGTGCAGGATGGGACCCAAACCATCTAATGGCAGAAATGAGGTATGCAGAAGTAACTGCCTTCAAGGACTGATGAGTGTAGAGGCAGTGTGGTGTGAGAGATCAGAGGAGGGAGAGATCATCGTAAGCTGTGTATGGTGCTGGGCGAGGTGGGAAGAGGAGGAAAGTCTTTATGGAGGAGGGGGTACCTGGATCTGCCCTTCAAACAAGCCAAGGATTTCAACAGACAGAGAATGAGGATAGAGAGGAAAGTGTCGAACACTTCCAGCCACCTAAGATCCAAAACATTTTCAACTGGGACTTGAAACCGAGATTAAAATGTAATTGGGAAATATTTAATGGTATAAAAAAATAAAACCCCCCTAAAATTACATTTTAAAAGTAAGTCAATATGTGACCCACAGGATTCCTCATTAATGATTTAGTGGTCCCCATTTCTATTTGAGTTCGACCCCACTGGTGTAGAGCAAAGCTTCTTTAAGCTGTGGGTCATGACCCCATATGTGTGGTCTTGAAAAATTTGACAATAGTAAAAGGTTAAGTGTAACTATTTTATATACTTATATACCTGGGGTTTCATAAAATATCTCAAGTGAAAAGGGGTTGCAAGTGGAAAAAGTTTAAGAAGCCCTGGTGGAGAAAATGAAGGCAAGGACAGGGTGTCCCAGGCAAAGGCATATTCTTCAGGACGATCTGAGAAAGGACCAGAGGCCAAAGAAATCATGTGATGTTGTACCTGGTGGCAGTGGCTTCCATGTTGTAAGTGGAAAGGTTGATGCTAATTGCAGAGACAAGGAGACAAAAACAACAAAAGTTGACCTTTCTGTAACATTTTTTGGACTACAATAGGTTTGACATGCATTGCTTTTGATCTCCAGGACACACCTGTGTAGATAGAAGAGTTTGTATTAACCAGCTGTGGTGGAAAGCAAAACAAGCAAGTCCCCTAAAGGTGCAATAATAACAATAGCTACTTAGGTTGTCTGACACTCTCATTTGTTGACATCTTGCAGTGCCCAGTGGAATGCAAAGTCTTTGTTGGCAGTCATGGTTCTTCTTCTTACAAGGGTTATCGTGGCACTTTATAAGGACTTATTGTTTTCATCAGATATCATGTGTCTAACCCCCTAACAAACTGTTGAGGTAGGCAGGGCAGCTCATGCCCATTTTACAGATGGAAAAACCCAGAGATTCAGGTAATGCAAATGATTTACTCCAAGTTCTCTAGCTAATTAGGTAAAGAACCAAGATGTAAAGTCAAATGTTTTGATTCCAAGTCCAGTGTTCTTTTCACATCTCCATCTTACAGGAATAAATATAAATATTTATATATGAATATATAAATAAAGAGCTCTTAGAGAAGTGACTGGTGGGATTACATTGGAAGGACTCAGCAGGTTGTGGATTAGATAATAAAGTGTTGGCAGGAGAAGAGCTGGAGGGGCTGAGGGGTCAGGAGCAAGCTTTCTAGAAAGTTACACTTTAAATCCTCTTTACTTGAAAGTGAACTGCCTTGCCTTTTTCCATCAACAAATTTATTAATTAAATAAGCCAGATGATGGAAAAATATAGGACAAGTGAATTTTATTGCATAGCCCCTATGCCCTTGAGGTTATTCAATGAAATTCATTTATCCCATATAAGGATATGGGAAAGGGTGGGCAGGGATGAAAAATGAACCATCATTCACCCAGTTCCCAAGGAATAAATCAATCTGTCAATCATTTATTAAGCACCCACTACATACAGGCACTGTGGGAATGTTGCTGAGACTCAAAGATAAAAATAGAAACAAGCCCTACCCTCAAAGGTAGGTCCAACGCTTGTCTCACAATGTTATTTCAAGGATACACCTCAATCCACTTGTCTCACTGCCCCATGTCAAAAATTGCCCAATTAGAGCTTAACCTGTTTAAAAATCTTAGCCAAAAAGGAATTTTGTCCCTTGATCAAATAGAAAGATCATGGAAGAGATGCCACTGAGAATTTTGAGGTCATCTCGTCCATGATTTGTGCAAGGACACACACCTAGTTAATGACAAAGCCAGAGCTAGAGACAAACTTCTCTATTTTTATTTATTTTTTTTTGTGGAGCAATGAGGGTTAAGTGACTCGCCCAGGGTCACACAGCTAGTAAGTGTTACGTCTCTAAGGCCAGATTTAAACTCAGGTCCTCCTGAATCCAGGGCCGGTGCTTTATCCACTGTGCCACCTAGCTGTCCCCTAGAGACAAACTTCTTGATTCCCACCCAGCGTTCCCAGAATAATTGGCATAGCAGGTATTCACACTTGCTCAAGAATGACCTTCCTCTCCTCTATACTAATAGAAATACCACTCAATATATGAATGTAATGGAATATCATTGTGCTGTAAGAAACAATGAACAGGCAGATTTCAGAGAAACCTGGAAGAACTTACATGAACTCATGCTTAGTGAGATGAGCAGAACCAGGAGTACATTGTACACACTATCAACAACATTGTGTTTTGATCAAGTGTGATAGACTTGACTCTTCTCAGCAATACAATGATACAAGATAGTTCCAAAGGACTCATGTTGGAAAATGCTCTCCAAATCCAGAAAAAAATAATTGTGGAATCTAGATGCAGATTGAACCATACTATTTCTACTTTTGTGTTTTTCTTTTTGTGAGGTTTTTCCCTTTTGTTCTGATTCTTCTTTCACAGCATGACTAATGCAGAAATATGTTTAATGTGATTGTACATATATAAACTATATTAGATTGCTTGCTTTCTTGGGGAGGTGGGAGGGAGGGGAAGGAGGGAGGGAGGGGAAGGAGGGAGAAAAGTTTGGAACTAGAAATCTTAAAGAAATAAATGTTGAAAATTATCTCTATGTGTAACTAGAAAATAATAAAATACTTTTATGATTAAAAAAAAAGAAACACCACTCAATTTAATTTCCTCATCCTTATTACCTCTTACATTTACTATGGTAAGTCTCCAGCTTGGTCTCCCTGCCTCAATTCTCTCCACACTCCATTCCATCCAGCACACATTTGTCAAAGTGATCTTCCTAAAATGTATATCTTACAATGTTATCTCTCTACTCAATAAAGCCCAGTGACTCCCTATTACCTCTAGGTTCATATATAAAATCTCTTACTCAAATGTACTGGGGTTGAGGGGGAGGGAGCATGGAGAACAGGGTAGTGAAGAATTATGGGATGATAATTTGTTGGAAAGGACAGGAAGTTGAGGATGGTTTAGTCAAAGAGACTAGACTTGGACGAATAAGACACACATCAAAGTCCCAGGTCTGCCACTATCTGAAAACAGTACTTTCTCTATCTGTAATAATGGCTGATCAGGGGAGACTTTGATTTGTCTAGTGAATCTTAAAATCTCTTCAAGTTGGGTAGGGGGCCATAGAACTGGACATGTTGCCATGTCTTTTTTTGAGAAGACAGGGAACTCCTGTGATTGATTGTTCTTAATTGACTTGGGCTGCCTCCAAGATGATTGGTGACTGACATTTAGATGGGACCAATTGTTTTGCTGTTGTTGCTGGAGCTACCCATGATGCAGTCTATAAGAATGAGCAATTGGACTTCCGGACTAGAGTGCAGCAAAGTGAGGGATGGGAAGAAATTTCTCCTGCCTTGTCCCAACTGCGGGGAGTAATGTCAATTTACAGCGGAAGCTAATGGCAGTGGGAAACATTCATTTATTTGTTTGTTTGTTTGTTTAGTGATTTTCCCAGGGTCACACAGCTAGTAAGTGTCTGAGGTAAAATTTGAACTCAGGTCCTCCTGACTCCAGGGTCACTGCTTTATCTACTGTCCCACCTATAGCTGGCCCAAGACATATACTTATTTATATCCTAAGACTTCTTGGCTAACGTTTTCTCCTTTTCTGTTTCTTTTACTGAGTATAGATCAGAGAGTGTCAATACCGAGAGAAGACAATTTCAACCCTGGGGTTACTTCGTGGGTGACATTGGGTTTGACAGTTGGGTAACAGTCACCCAGGAGGAAATATCCTTAGCAACATGCAGCTCAGAGCAGACAGCTGCCAGCAGGACAGTTCTGAAGCCTTAGGACTAAAACCATACTGTGAGGGGGATGGGAATCTGGGCCTTGTCGGCCCTTTGTGTTATTTCTATGAGTTGTTCAGATGGTGCCAGTCCAAGGTGAATAGGGGATATTTGCTCAATACAACTGTCTTTGCTTTTCAGGGGGGGTCTAATGGATCTAATGGGTTGTTTGGCTGTTGTATATTTCCTATATTTGTTCAAGTGCACTGACAGTCCTTTGTGTTTTATACCCTTTCTGTGGAGGAAATGAAAATCTATCTGATCTAACCTAATAATATCCATATTGTGCATAGAGTGCCTTGACAGAGGGGCAAGGGAAATTGGGGAGTTATTAGACCCTTTTACCCACACGTGCTTAAACTATAAAAGCTTTGTTTTAATGCTTTCTCCTGAGGTTGAGGGAGTGCAAAAGTGAGGAAATGACCTTTGTTGGCAACTAGGGAGCACAGTGCATAGAACTCGAGCCAGGAACACTTCAGTTCAAATCCAGATTCAAACACAGTAACTGTATGACCCTGGACAGGTCACTTAGCCTCTATCTGTCTCATTTTCTTCATGAGTACTGGGGACAGTAATAGCACATTCTCCCAAGACTGTTGTGAGGATGAAATAAGAAGATAATTGTAAAATGCTTAATCTTAATGCACCATATAAGTGTGAGCTATTATTTTCTAGAGCCAAGACCCTTAGGAATGGACCCAGTTCATAGAAGCCCAGAATCTTTGGGGTTGTGAGGAAGAGAAAGATAAATACATAAATACATCCCACAGAGATATATTTATCTCACAGGATTATTATGAAAATCAGATGAGAAGACAGAAAGCAATACAAATTATTGTTATTATCATATATTACAAGGTTGCCTACATCTAGCTCTGATCACATGAATGGAAATTATGCATGAAAGAGATTCCAGCTAGATAGATATTCTGTACCTTTCATCTAAGTCATATTTATGCTACCTAACACTCCTCTTTAGGCTTTCCCATTTCTCCTGCTACCATTAAGAGGAAGAATCTTGACCCAGAATTTAAAGTCTCCATTTAAATCCTTGCTCTCCCAATAACTTTCCATAAGACATCAGGAGAATTATACAACCTCAGTCTCTCTGAACTTATAGTTTCTTCATCTACAAAATAAACTAGAAAAAAAAGATTTCATGGAACAAGGGAATTTAAAAAGAAAAACACCAACGAGGACTAGAGAAACTGGGTTCAAATTCTGCCTCTGACATTTACTATCAAGGTGGCCTTGGGCCAGTGACTTAACCTCCCTGGGTCTCCTTTTCCTTACTTATAAAATGAAGGGGTTGATCTAGAGGGTTTCTGAGGTCCATTTCCGCTTTGAGATTAAATATTATGTGGATTCCTGAGCTAGGAGTGTGACTAGCCCTTTGCCTCATATAGATATGTTTTCAATTGTAAGTTTATATCACTAATGGGACAAGTTTACTATGGGTTTGTGATAGCATTTGAAGCAGCATTTTTATTACCCTTCTTATTTTCACCTTGGAAAATTATAATTAAAGGGGAAGAAGACATGGGGATGGGGGCTCAGTATAGACTTGACAGCTTTTATGGTATACAGCCAGGTCCCAATTAATGAGAACAATGAATCCTGTAAAGTGATTGCACATATTCAAATTCAGATTATTCAAAGTTATAATTATAGAAAATATGGTCATTGGTTCTAGCCTAGTGGAAATATGCAGCGTGAATTCCAAAAAATGTGAACATTACATGGGATTCATTATTGGGACCAATTGGAATCAAGCTGTAATATACTATATTTGTACACTGCATTTTGCAGTTCACTATATTTGGGGGCAACTAGGTGGCACAGTGGATAGAACACTGGGCCTAGAGTCAGGAAGATCTGAGTTCAAAATCTAGGCTCAGAGACTTACTACCTGTGTAACCCTGGGCAAGTCAAGTTTCTCTGTTCCTTATCTGTATATGGGGATACACCAGAGAAGAAAATAACAAACTACTCCAGCATCTTTGCCAAGAAAACCTTGGATACCCACAGCAAAGAATAGGACACAAGTAAACAAGCAAACAACAATATTTGAAGGGGGGAGTGGAGTTGGAACAGGAAACAAACACTTATTAATGACCTAGTATGTAACAGTCACTGTGATGAGTGTTTTTCCAAATATCATCTCATTCAATCTTCCCAACAACTCTGGGAAATAGGTGCTATTATTTTTTTTTCATTTTTATTTTTTGCATGGCAATGAGGATTAAGTGACTTGCCCAAGGCCACACAGCTAGTAAGTGTTAAGTGTCTCAGAGCAGATTTGAATTCAGGTCCTCCTGAACCCAGAGCTGGTGCTTTATCCACTGTGCCACCTAGCTGCCCCAGTAGGTGCTATTATTATCATCCCCATTTTATAGTTGGCAGACAGAAGTGACTTAACTAGGGTAATGTGACTGGTAAATATAGAAGGCCAAATTTGCACTCATATTTTCCTGACCCCAAGTCCTGTGTTCTTTCTACCATCAATTGCCTCTTTGAAAGTCAAAAGATCTGGACTGGAATCTTGGATCTACCTCTTATTGGGCAAGGTACTTCAGCTCTCTGCATTTGTTTCCTCATCTATAAAATTGGAGATAATAACTCTGACGGAGCTGTTGTGAGGAAGAAATATCAAAATGAATGTAAAAAGTACTTTTAGATAATTGTTTTAGAAGTGGCATATTGTTAGTAGTTTTGAGTGATAATAGTAGCACATGATTATTATTGGCCTCTGACTCACCAACAGCTTCAAACTATTATGTTTAATCAGTATAAAAAGGTTTTTTTTAAAAGGTTTTGACATTTGCGCAAAAAAATTTTAGAGACTATATATTTCAACACACCTAGTTTTTCAAAGGGGAAAACTGAGTCCCAGGGAAGTGAAATGAATTGTCTAAGATGACATAGATAGTTGTTTATCCTTTGTTCTTGAAGAGGATGAATGACATCAGGAGGGTGATGTCTTGACTTGCAAATGAATTGTATTTAAGCCGTGCAACATCATCAGTCTCACTCTCTCTTCTATAATCAACAGAGTCCAGTGGCAAGATGTATTTCAAGATGACTGGAAATGAGCCTCACATAGGGAGTAAATACAAATGGAACTTCTGCCCTCATTACTTAGGATGTCATTATATACTTCAACGCTCCTTATTTTACAAAGGGGGAAACTGAGTTCCAGAGAAGTGAAATGTCTTATCTAAAGTTGTTTAGATAGTAAGCACAACTAGAACACAAATTCAATTTAATTCAATAAGCATTTATGAAGCATCTAGTTTATACATACAAATTACTGTTGCTAGGGTACTGGGGACTCAAAGACAAAAATGAAATATTCCCTGTCCTCAAGCAGCTTACATTCAACCAAGGGGATACTACATATACACAAGTAAGTAATTGGAGAGAAGGGGGAGAGATCATGAACAGTCCTCTGTTGGAGGTGGCACTTGATCAGTCTTAAGGGGACTAGTCATTCCAAGCAGTGGAAGCCAAGAGAACTCTCTGAATACTTGTTACTGAGTTACTGGGGACAGGTGCTCCAGCAGAGTGTGACACATGGAATGAATGCAGCTGAGGTCCTCTATTTCACCAATGCTGCCTATGAGAAGAAACAAAGGGAAATCTTGTTAAAGTGAGATTTAAAATAATGGAATACAAGAGAATGAAACAATTGAAATAGGGTATTGACTCTCCAGGGAGCCTAGATCAAAATGGACTCCTGTGCTCAGGCAGGAAAGGACCTGAGACTAAGTATCCAATATTAGGCATCATGAGCCTCAGATCCCAGCTTCCTCCTAGCTGGTGGAAGCCTTCCTGACCCAGTTATTGGGTATGATAGTCAGTTGAACATTGTAGATTTTAACGTCACTGATTATCTGCAACAATCGATTTGTAGGAAAAGTAAATAAATGAAGGCAGTTTGATGAAGGATGCCCTAAGATGGTTCGGTGCTTTCCCAGTATTTTTGGCCTTTGGGGAAATGTTTTCTATCCTTGGTGCTGAAAAGGGCAGGTTTATGGCTTCCTGCTGTTTATACCACTAACCTTTGGGCTGGGGAAATGTGTCTTACAATTGAGCAATGCATCACTTATTTTCCCTGGAGGAGTTGAGCCTCCTGGAATTAAGCTGATGCAAGATAATTGTTGCATATTTGTTTTTCTATGAAAGGAGAAAAAAAAAACATAACCAAAGTACTCCTTGACCTGCAGATATAATCTGTATTCTACAGAAGAGAAAGAAAGAGAGAGAGAGAGAGAGAGAGAGAGAGAGAGAGAGAGAGAGAGAGAGAGAGAGAGAGAGAGAGGGAGGGAGGGAGGGAGAGGGGTGGGGTGGGGAACTGTAATGGAAAAAAAAAAGAAAAAGCTGAGGTAAGAGGTAATGTGATATAGTGAAGGGTGGGCACGTTAGGTCCAACATTAGAAGACTTTAGTTTGAATCCTGCCTGTGGGACTCAATAGTCATATAATCTTGGACAAGACAAAACTTCCTCTTTTGTAAAATGGGGCTAATCCTCTAGTAATTATAAGGGAAGGGCTTTATAAAGAAGCAAGTCAGGCAGAATGAATGGTGCTTGGATGAAAGGTCCAATGACCACCAAAGTCTGTTATTAAACTCCTGATCATTCATAGGTATCCAGTGCTTTTACATATGTTATTGCCACAGAAGATGGTTGGGACAAGTATTTTCATCCCCATTTTACAGCTAAGAGTCAGAGATGACAGCTACACTTCAAACCAGCTCCCATGACTTCAAGTCTGGCTGCTTTTGTGTTTGTCATCATTCCTCCTACAGTAATGAACCACATGTAGATAGAATATTACACATATTATCTCATTTAATCCTTTTATGAGTTAGAGAGTGCAGATATTATTATTCCAATTTCAGAAATGAAGAAATCAAATCTCCAAGACTTGTAAGGGGACTTTTGTAAGGGATTAAGCTCATAACTCTCAGGGACCCAGTCTTCCTTGCACGACTCCAGTACTATTTCCATCAACCATGTTGGCTCTGCATAATGACATTTACAATCTTAGAAAAATGGCCAAAGATAAGACCTTAAGGACTCTAGGTAAATCCTGGAAATGGGTAGAAGTTAGGGAAAGCCTATGTAGTGTGTTTTGTGAGGTTGCTAAAATCTCCCCTGCCTAAACATATATATTTTTTTGCTTTTGTGTCTACAATTCTGCCATTATAAATTTATTTGGAATTAGGTAGGAATTAGTTTGTCACAATATCTAGGCAATAGAGTGCTACAACAATTTTATATAGAAGAAAGTGTGTTATATTGGAAGGCAGGCAAGACATGAGTACAAATCCCATCTTTGATGCTTAACAGCTGGGCAACCATGGGAAAGTCACTTTCACCAAATCTTAGTTCCCCAATCTGTAAAACGGAAACAACACTACCTTAAGTACCTGTTGCTAAGGGTTGTTCTGAAGATTAAACTAAATAATGTAAGTAAAGCGATTTGCACATCTTAAAGTGCAATAAAGCAAGAGGCTGCAAGGCATAGTGGATACTAGGCTGGCTTTGGAATTGGGAGGACCTGTATTCAAGACTTGATCCTTGGGCACAGTAGATGTACAACTAGGGGGAAGTCGCTCAACATTGCATGATCCCAGGCACCTTTCTTAAGATTCTAGTATAGAAATGAATGGATGGTCTGCATCTGTAGAAGAATTTGGTACATGGAGCATTCCCTAGGTCATGAAATCACAGATAATGGACCGTCTCTCACTTCCCCCCAGTCATTGTCTATAAATAATAGATATTTTTATTATAGTATCTTATCAAGATCAAAAAAAGAGTATCAGGGAAATTCTTTGTTGATTCATCAGGAACAAATGAGATAATATGGAAAGAGAATACTTTGCAAACCTTAAGGTGCCATACAAATTAGCCATTATGATTACTATATTGTTACTGCAAAATTTTTTCATTCCGATATTTTCACTGTTGACTTGGCTATTCCAGCTATGTTGCAGAGCACATATGCCACTTCCTAGATGCCTCTGGGAAACATCCACCAGATGACAAGTGGAGTCAGTTAAACTCCTACCACATTCAGACAAATGACTTTTCCCATGCCAACCTTGAACTGAATGTCAATGAGAACATAAATCTAAAATGCAAGCAAGAAATCTATAAATCACACATAGTTGGGGTCTGCTCCTGCCAATTGATAAACAGAAGTTCTCCCTAGGTACAAGCGCCATTTGTTGATGGGAACTATGGTTTAAAGGCAGCTAGATGGTGAAGTAGATAGTGTGCCTCCGATGTCAGGGAAACTCATCTTCCTGAGTTCAAATCTGGCCTCAGATACTTAGTAGCTGGGTGACCCTGGGCAAGTCACTTAATCCTGTTTGCCTCAGTTTCCTCATCTATAAAATGAGCTGAAGAAGGAAATGGCAAACCACTCCAGTATCCTTGCCAATAAAATTCCAGAAAGGGTCATGAAGAGTCAGACAGGACTAAAAATGACTGAAAAACAACTGTGGTTTTAACTATAATTAAGCATTTTTTAAGCTGGTGAGGTGAGAATGAATGAATTAATTTTTAAAAATTATTAAGTGCTGACTTTGTGTACAGCACTGTGCTAAGCTCTGATGTTACACATGGAAAAAAATAAGAGAATTCTCATTCTCATAGAACTCACCTTCTAACAGGAGAGAAAACACATGGAGAAGATTTCTGCTACTAATCACACAGACATGTACCATGGCACTTGGGAGGCAGTGGCAAAACAGATATTCATGCATTTTCCTTAGAGTCATTTCCACTGATAAAAATCATCTTTATGTTGAACCATTTGGTAATGCCAAGGACTTTGGTAGTGAGAACGTTCTTTCTGGGTCTCTACTAGCTTTAGGTATAACACTAAAGCGGTTTCTAAGTCATAGTTCACAGAAGGAATATATTCTAACCAATATTTCCATAAGGTAGGTTATGAATAGAATCCTAAAAAATCATGCAATATGACTCTGCAGCTAGAGGCAAATTCAAAGGGTCATCAGAGCCAGTCTTGCTTCTAGGCCCCACAGATGTCTGTTTTTTCTTAACTTAGTAGTCTCAAGGGAAGAAGCAATCTGGCAATGTGTTCCAGGGTCTCGCATTTAAGTAAGTGAAGCAATTCTCTTACCCTTTGGCCCTTTCCTACATAATCTTTCATTGAAAAAACTTCCCCTGAACATTATATGATGATCAACAGTGATAGACTTGGCTCTTCTCAGCAGTGCAATGATCCAAGACAATTCCAAAGAATTCATGATGAAAAATGTTCTCTACATCAGAAAAAAGAACTGTGGATTCTGAATGTAGATTGAACCATACTGTTTCTACTTTTTGGTGTTTTTTTTTTCTTTTTTGAGGTTTTCTTCCTTGTGTTCTGATTCTTCTCTCACAACATGACTAACGCGGAAATATGCTTAATGTGATTATATACATATAACCTATATCAGATTGTTTTCTGTCTGGGGGTGGGGGGAGAGAAGGGAAGGAGGGAGAAAAAATATTTGAAACTAAAAATCTTATGGAAAAAAATGTTGAAAACCATTTTTACATGTAACTGGAAAATAATAAAATACTTTTGTGATAAAAAGTTACATTTTTTTTAATTAAAAAAGAACTTCCTCTGATTTCAAATGGAAATACTGCCTTTACTAAAGAGTCATTCATTCATTCATTCATTCATTCATTCAATTAACATGGCTAGATGCTTCCTATTTGTAAAACTCCATTTATGTCATCTGCTGCTACCTCATTGTTTCATGGATATAGCCCTGAGTTCTCAAATCTTATTCCAGTGTAGAGTACATGTTTTAGAAGTTCTAGTCATGGAGCAATCAGGTGGCTCAGTGGATAGAGTGTCGGGCCTGGAGTCAGAAAGATTCATCTTCATGAGTTCAAATTCTGGCCTCAATCACTTATCAGTTGTTGTGACCCTGCACAGGTTATTTAACCCTGTTTGCCTTGGTTTCCTCATCTGTAAAATGAGCTGGAGAAGGAAATGGCAAACCACTCTAAAATCTTGGCCAAGAAAATCCCAAACGTGGTCATAGAAAGTCAGACATGACTTAACAAAATCATCTGAAAAGATTTTGTATCTGGATTCAATGATGTATTGGGTAACTGTTATTTGAGAACCAACCTAAGTTCAGAAAGGGTCATTAGTAGAAGGCTAGCCACCAGGTGATAACTTTTGGTTTTGTTTTCCTTTGTTTTGTCTTTGGCCCTTTATCTATTATGGACATTGTGAAACACTAAAGTGAATCTGTGCAAAGCACTATGGCAATGGCTGGGGGAGGACACTAATGTAAGATGAAGCCCCTGCACTCTTCAAAGCCTCAATGGATCTATAGGGTCTTCTCTCCAATGATTCAGATCACAAGTCATCCACTGTCTCTTAGCCTGTGTGACTCTCCACATATACTGTCAATAATTCTTACAGGGGCTCCACCCAAGGCACTGGGCTATTCCTCATCTTCCCTTGACATCAAACACATACCATGGGAGTTCAAGGATCATCTATCATGTATTTCTCACTTTTTCCACATGACTGGCCAACCTTCTCATCCAATTATACTTTTCTCTGTTGACATCCCTGATACCCAGGGGTGTGCTGGGGGTCGAACCAGCTCATGAAACCAGATTGCTAAATTTCCAGTGTAAGTATTTATGTCTTGGAAAACACTAGGAATCTGGGCTTGATTTATTCTTTTGTTGATTGTCTAGACTTAAGAACGTGATGGAAAAATTTTAATAATGAAGATTAAACTTTGAAATGTTTCTGCAGACTTTATTTTTTCATGGAGTACTGGTAGTCAAACATTTACCAGCATGCTGCTGCTTACAATAATTCTCTTACACAATTCAAGATTGATATTGTGCTACAGATTCCTCAGAGCCATAAAACGTCACTGGAAAGACTCCTGTTTTAGGAAAAAGCTTGGGTTGTTAAAACAGTGCATCATTTTCTGTTCATCCATTTATTTATTTAATTATTTGTTGAGTAATTGATCTACTTATTTGTTCATGTCTGAGTTTACAAGATTTTTCAAAAACAATCCAGGCTAATTTTCTTCATTTTTTTCTTTTATGGAGTCTGTTTATTGTTCATGAGTAGTGTCAGTCCAGAACACGTATGCTGATGCACCCAGTGATGGGTCTCTCCTTCCACTCCCCCAGTCACCAAAATAAATAAGCCTTTTTTGGTTTGGGGAAGATAAGAAAAAGGTGTCATGTGCAAAGTGGCACTTAGTTTGAACATTGAGGAAAGCTAGAACTTCTAAGGGGATTAGCAGGGAGAGCACGTCAATTGTGGAACAAGACAACCTATCCAGACTTAAACAGAGTTGGGTTGCAAAGCAGGTACTTTTGATTTCTAACCCAAAACTATTCTGTTTCTGCACATCGATCAGGGCCAACCCAAAACTTGAACCCACGTCACTTGAGCGCTAAGCTGGGGAGCTTTATTTACAATGCATTGTGCCTAGGGAAAATGAGCTTACTAGGACCTGAGTTCAAATACTCCCTCAGACACTCACTAGATTTGTGACTCTGGGCACTTCACTTAATACCAATTGCCTCCAAAAACAAAAAAAATAATTAAATGTTAAAAAAGTAACAGCAGGATAGCAGCTTGTCCTTGGACTGTTTCTACCCAAACTCCATCAAAAAGGTGAGAATAAAATTATATTATTAATAATAAAATAGCCTGCTAACCTTTGTAGGCAAAAGATACCCAAATGTGAGAAGTTTAGACCCCCAAAATATCATTGAAAATTCAATAAATTCACTCCACCAGAACTGAAGCATTATCACAGATAAAACTGTTCCTTGACAATCCTCTGAGATGAAATGGAATGACTTTTTAAGGTGATGCCACTGGAAGGACTGTTCATATCCTCCAAACAAGTAGGACATGATGGAAAGAGTCGAGAATTTGGAAGAAGAGGACCTGGGTTATAATTCTGGCTCTGTAACTTTTTTCCCGTGTGACATTGGGTAATTCATTTTACTGCCCTAGGCCTCCCCTGCCTCATCTGCAAAATGAGGAGACTGGACTCAATTGCCTCTAAGGTACCATCCAACTCCAAGACTATGATACTATGGAAATCATGTGGGAACAGGACAAAATATGGATCATATCTGTGACCCTGCTGAATTTTCCTGATGATGCTCTCAGGGAGTCATCAGAACCAGAGCTAACATCCCAATCCTTTCTTCAGTCACAAAAGTAGTCATTTTCTTCCACCAGCACAAAAAGTCCCTGGAATATTAAATGTGCAGGAATTTGACATTTGAAAGACCATAAACACGAAAGAATGATAATAGGATCCAGTCCTAGGATCATGTCTATCTGATCTCAGTGGAAGAGAAGAATGAGTTAATTATGACATGGTGATATATCATGTCCTTGATATGTGGTGGTGATATTGCTGATCCACCATCAATAGAGCATATGCTTTGAGTGTTTGTACAGGAAGGAGGATAGATGTGCCCTGGGTCAAATACATTTCTTCTCTTACAATCAAAGGCTCACATAGATCACTTGTCAGGGTAAAAGAGTACCAGAATCATCAACAAAATGCACAGAGGGATCCATTCCATGATTCTATTAGTCTAACTACCCAGGCTGCCCTCTATGATGACGATACAGCTGAAGGGAGAAAGGGGTACCAAAGTCTATTGTTTCTTAAGGCCAGCTCCACTGATGTGTCAGCATGGAAAGGATGCGAGACACACATCATCTTACACAGCCAAAAATAGAAACACAGAAAGCAACACCCTCTGTTGTTGTTGTCCAAGACCATAGTCCTTGCTGCTACCAGTGGGAACATAGCAACAGGCATAATGTGAAAAAAAATAGACCTTCAACTGAACTACCTGGTCTGTAAACACCATTAGCAGCATCTGCACATTTAAAGGACAAGACTGCTGTACACTGTGCTTGAGGTGAATTAATGGGACCACAAATCAAGATGCATAAACAAGACTGCAAGGGAATAATCTATTCCTGTTTCTAGGAAGCATTGCATATTGCCCATCCCAGAAAGCTAAGCAGCTAGCCCTCAGCAAAAGAACTCCAGACCAGAAGGCTACATCAGAAAATACTTCTTGATCTCTCCAATAAAGCTTCTTTCTAGAATTTATTCCTTCTTGTCTTATGTTCTCATGAGAGCAAGCCATAATTTTTCTCCACCCTCTCATTGAATTTCCTCTTGGATAAAATATATAAAGACCATTCCCCAAACTTTTCTTCAGACTTCTCTTTTCTAGGCTTTGTCAGAGAATCTAAGGATTCAAAGGAACCTTATGAATCATTTAATCAGTCAATCCATTAACTAGTATTTATTAAGCACCTAGTGTCAGGTACTGTAAACCCTTGAAGATACAAAGGAGATATATATATATATACATACACACACACACACACACACACACACACACATATATATATGGTCCATATACATATATATATGTGTATGTGGTCCACATACATACATACATACATATATATGTATGTATGGTCCATGATCTCAGGAATCTCATAGACTCATGGGAGTCTCCCTTCCACTCCAGGCTGTAGCCCTGACTCTCCTCCCAGACTTTCTCTACAATGTTCTCATGCTGGGATGCTGGGTACATACATCCCCTGCCACTCCACATTCTGGCTTCCTTTTATATGTTGTTTTCCCCTGCAGGCAGGAATTGTCTTTTTGTGGGTTTTTTTCTGTTTATATTCCTAAAGCTTAGCAAGAGACCTGAGTGTATAATAAAAGTGTGTAATAAAAGCTTGTTGACTTGACTTGAGTCCAGTAATAATAGTTTGCATTTATATAGTCCTATATAAACTGACCAGTAATAATAGTTTGCATTTATATAGTCCTATATAAACTGACCAGTAACAATAGTTTGCATTTATATAGTCCTATATAAACTGACCAGTAACAATAGTTTGCATTTATATAGTCCTATATAAACTGACCAGTAACAATAGTTTGCATTTATATAGTCCTATATAAACTGACCAGTAACAATAGTTTGCATTTATATAGTCCTATATAAACTGACCAGTAACAATAGTTTGCATTTATATAGTCCTATATAAACTGACCAGTAACAATAGTTTGCATTTATATAGTCCTATATAAACTGACCAGTAACAATAGTTTGCATTTATATAGTCCTATATAAACTGACCAGTAACAATAGTTTGCATTTATATAGTCCTATATAAACTGACCAGTAACAATAGTTTGCATTTATATAGTCCTATAAATTTTGTAAAGCAATTTACATGCAAATGAAGGTTGAAATGGGATGCTAAGGTCACAGGACTACAAAGCATTGGCATAAGGATTTGAGACCAGGTCTTCTTATATCAGAGGTCATCTCTCTATCCACTACCCCACACCATCTGTCATTCTATCCATTATGCCACACTGCCTCTGGAAGAATTCCCTTTAAAACTTACCTCCTATGAAATGGGCATCTGACCTCTGCTTTTATGCCACTCCCTTTTCTCCCTCCCCACCCCTAGTGAAGTAGAATTCACCAAGGTGTCAAACACAGACTCAGTCCAAATACAGCCCAGAACCCTCCCAAGTGAGGCAGGAACTCAAATAAAATGCAATTGGGAGATATTGAACAAAATAAATAAAAATGCAAAAAAATCCCCATAGATAACATTCCATTTTAAAACTAAGTCAGTAGGTGGCCAGCAGGGATCCTTCTCTACAGATTAGTGGTTCATTTCTATTTGACCTTGACACCCCTGTGCTGAAGCCTCCCATTTCACTTTGGTATGACTCTAATGTTTTGGATATTCTACTTTACATGAAGTAAAGGAGAGGTCATATAGCATAGTGGATAGAGATATGGAGCTAGGCCCAGAAAAGTATCACTTCCTTTTTTCCCTTCATTATTCAGTTATTTAACCATTTCACAATTCAAAACATGATGGTTTACTCATACAAGGACCATAGCAATCATTTATTCAATTCCTCCATTTTACAAATGATGAATCTGAGGCCCAGAGGGGGTAATAACTCATTCATAGACGCAGTTGGAGGGTTTTCATAATACTTTTTTTATTATTCCACTAAGCCAGTAGAAGGAGTGGCAGAAGCATCATTATTCCCATTTTGTAGATGAGGAAACTGAGGTTCTGAGACCTTCCATCATTTCCCCATGATCACATACCTTTCCAGTATACAAGGTGGGATTCAGATCCAGTCTCTCTACTCCAGGTCCTGTGTTCTTTGTTTTTCACCACATGGAGCATCAGTAGAGTAGATTTCTGGGTTACTCTGTTTACTTAAGGATCGCTGGGCCACAAGCTGTGGCGATGCTTAGTTTCATTTAGTTATCAAACTGAACAGGAAATGGAATTCTTTAAAATGTCCTCTGACAACTATCTCTGGACACCCAGTCTTCTGTTCCTACCTGTTTAAAGAGGCTGTCATTTGTCAGCCACCTTCCTAAACCATTCTGGAAACCCAAATGACTTTTCATTTATATTATATTCATTGTGTATTTACCCAACTATTTACTCGGGCATCTAGGTGGCACAGTGGATAGAGTGCCAGGTCTGGAGAAGGAAAACATGAGTTCAAACCTGATGCTAGCTATATGGCTCTGGGCAAGTCACTTAGCCCTATTTGTCTCAGTTTTCTCATATGTAGAATAAAATGGCAAACCACTCTAGTATCTATGCCAAGAAACCCCAAATAGGGTCACAAAGAGTTAGACATGACTAGAAATGACACAACAAAAGCTGTTTACAGGTTGTATTTCCCTATAGCAATGAGGGATCCTTAAAGGCAGAGATCATGTTTTGCCTTTCTTTGTATTCCCAGCACTTAGCACACAGTAACTAGTGCTTAGTAAAGCTTTGATTAATCAGTTCTCTCTTCAGGGTCTGGAGAAGCCTCAGGAAGCTGTGACATGTCTTGAAAATGGCCTCATTAGCTGTAGGCATTGTTTTGTTGTTCATGATGCACTAGGCTTTGCTTTGCTCCCTGGAACAGAGATGGTACCAAGTGAATGATTCTTGAATTTGTTGAATTCTTAGTTTGGAGGTTGGTCAATTCCAGATCAAATGGAGATGAAGACCAGGGCAGATCTGGATGACTATAGCCAGGACTTCTGAATTCATTTCTTCCTCTGGGGAGCTAGCTCTAACCTCTGTTCATGCCCAAACATCTAGTTCTATGAGAAGCCAGACCTTTAGGTACATGAGGCAAAGGACTGGTCCTGGGACTTTCACCAACTAGATAATCACTCCCAAGTCACCAGCTAGATCTCTGCAATTCCTAGTTTTCCTATCTATAAAAAGTGGATGGGGGGGGGGCAGCTAGATGCACAGTGGATAGAGCACCGTCCCTGGATTCAGGAGGACCTGAGTTCAAATCCGGCCTCAGACACTTAACACTTACTAGCTGTGTGAACCTGGGCAAGTCACTTAACCCCAATTGCCTCACCAAAAACAATGTGGATGAAAACACCCAACTTTGCTACCTCTCAGTGCTGTTATAAGTATCACATATCTGTGAAAACAAGTTGAAAATATTCACTTTACAAATGTAGGATATTGTTATTGTTGCTATCTTTATTTGTGGAAAATAACAGAACTTTTTTTAAACCCTCTTTCCATCATTTTTAGCTTTCTTTCATTGATATCTAAGACTGTTTATGCATCAAATGATTTTTTATTGTGTCAATATTGAATGAGCCAAATTTTATCATACTTTCCAAGAAAATGGGGATTTCATATACATGGAATTTTTGCTATAAAATGGAATTCTATCATACTTTCCAAAGTGGTTTGGGTACTGAATTGATCCAGGAAAGCAGACAGTCTGAATGATTATTGTATCTGGCTACAAGGAAAAGACACATGTCCAAAGGGTTTCAGCTTATAAAGAAGGGGACCTAATCTTTTGAGAATGGGTCCCTGGTGTCTGGGAAGACCATCGTATTGATAAGACCTATAGCATCTGCTTATGCTGTTCTCCTTGGTCTCCACCCTGGGTGAGCAGAGGAAGAGGCTAGAGATAGCTTCCAGAGGATCTGGTGGGCCAGGTTTGAACTGCCTGGGACTAGGTTTGCCTGGATTCCAATGACAGATGGAAGCCTTCCTAAACTGGGAGAACAGGGTAGCAGATTCTTCTGTGATTCTTGGAACAGACTATGTTGGGAATGATGGTAGAGACAGAATTGAGTTACAATCAAATATAAGTTAGTGACTGGGGCTGCAGTTTTCATAAGGAGAGGGCCAGGCAAAAGCATGTAATAAGTACCTAATACATGCTTTTTAAGTATCCATTGATTCATTTTATGCATTGCACTAAGCTGGCAGTACAAATGTATGAGAGATATACCCTGACCTCAAGGAGATCCCATTCTGATTATTGTGAAGACAAGACATCCAGGGGAAGCCAGGGTTCATAAGTGAGGTAAGCCAAGGCAGTAGCACAGTTTAAAGATGAAGAAGAGTCAAAATGAGATGTAGGAGGTTGGGTGGCCAGAAAGAAGCAATGTGGGGTTCAGAAATAAAAGGTTCCCTATTCAATGAGCAACAAAGTACTGAGCACTTCTAGAAAAAAATCCAACTTGCAACAATACAATTCTCATAATATATTTGTATTTTTAAGATATCCTTACTCTTTCTTCATAGCAATTATGGACTTTGCCTATTCTGTGAAGTGATTTAACCCATACTTCCTAGTCCTGTGACCTTGGCCAAGTCATTAAGTTAGGCACCTCTCAGCCTGCTTCCTCACCTGTTTAATGAGGATAAAAATAGTCAGCCTTTTTACCTCACAGTGTTATGGTGAGGATCAAATGAGATGATGCATGCATTCATAAAGAACTGTATGGACGTAAGCACTACTCATAAGCTATTATCAAGTTATGCCTATAGGCTGTGAAAAGATCAAGTGAGAAAATGCAGTCAATTATTAGAAATGATGCTGCTGGAGCATTGTTATTGGAGATCACGGATGACTTAATCTACCTAGAGATAGCCAAACAACATCTAATGCTGGGGTTGCTAGGGTAACGCTACTTTTATTTTTATAGCTTTTAAAAAAATTCCCCAGTGGTAGCAAAGTAATTAGGTAAGTGGAGCAAAATATCTGCTGTGTTGGGCCTCATCAGGCACTCCACAGATGAGCACCATGTTATTTGCCAGCCATCTTTCCTGGGATGGACCGGAATGGTTCCCTTGGAAGACTGTCTCTTTTCCCAGCACATATCACCCCACCAACAGCCTCTGATACAAGGCATACGAGGTAGCCTAGTTCTTTTGCAAGTTCTAGTGGGACAGAAGCAGGGTAGATTGGATTTATGCACAGTCTCAATTGATGCTGGTAAGTGGTATTATAGACATCCCTTAGGATAACAGAATACACTGGTGCATCTCTCTCCCCCTTCAAATTAAAGTCAAGTGTAGTCAAATGTCTGCCTCTGCCCCTGTTTATTCAGATCATCTTTTTTTTCCAAGGCTACAGTAGCAGGATCTGAAATGATATTCTCCAGGTTAAGTGCCCCTTCCCAGAACTGGTACAAGGCACATGGGTGCCCTGAAACATGGGACTCCTCTCAGTTACTGTCCACTGGAGCCTTTGAGCCTTCTGTGGACCATATGCAAATGGACTTTGTATCATACAAAAAATCACAACATCTATTCAAGAAACAATGATTAGGTGCCTACCTATGTAGGACACTGTCCTAGGTACTGTAGATGTAAAAGTGAAAAGAAGTGCAAGTCCTTTCCCTCAAGAAATTACAGTCATACAGAGGCCATAAGACAAGGGCATAACTAAGTATTATGAGAGAGAGTATGAGAGGTAAATGAAATAAAAGCAAAGGAGAAGGCTAGACAAAGTCCTAGAGGAAATTCAGAGAATGAGAGAACTTTCGGATGAGGTCAGGAAAATTTCACAGAGGAGATGCAACTTCAGCTGGGTCTTTTAGCAAGAGAGCATCAATAGGTTCATTAAAATGAGAGCTTCTCAGGGGAAGAATTGTTTGTGCTTTTCTTTGAATCCCCAGGGCTAAGCACAATGTCTGGCACATGGTAAGGGTTTAATATAAAGGCTTGTTGACTGCTTGACTATATTCCATGCATGGAGAATGTAAAGAATTTGGGGACAACAGCAGAAATATAAGTGCCCACTTTGTTTAGAAAGTGGACTATGGGGCAGCTAGGTGGAGCAGTGGATAGAACACTGGCCCTGGAGTCAGGAGTACCTGAGTTCAAATCCGGCCTCAGACATTTAACACTAGCTGTGTGACCCTTGGCAAGTCACTTAACCACAATTGCCTCACTAAAAAAAAAAAATAGAAAGTGGACTATGTGAAAAATAGTAAAAATGAGATTATAATGGAAAAGATTTGAGCCATATTATGAAGGACCTTAAATACCAAGATAAGGAATTTGTATTTTATCTGGTAGGCACTAGGAAGCCATTGCAGTTTATTGAGCAGAAGAGCAACATGGGAAGTCCCATGCATTATTAGTAAGATTGTTTTGGCAGCTAAATTGAGGCAGGAAGGCCACTTAGAAGACAATTCTAACAGTCTAGTTAAGTGGTGGCAAACTCAAATAGAAATAGATTTCCCCTGCTCCCACCCCAGGAACATATCAACTTGGAAAACCACAAATGCACATTATCTATGTTATGTTGTATTTCATTTTAATCCAGTTTGCTTACAGTTGGGAGTGTTGAGAGCCACAGTCCAATGGTATTTGACATCTCTGGTCCAAGTGATGAGCATCTGAACTAGGGTTATATCAATGTTAAAGAAGAGGAGGGGAGAGATGTCAGAGATATTGTAATAGCAAAATCAATAGGACCAGAAAAATGATTAGATATGGGAGGATATTTCTGAGGTTTCAAGGCTGGCTAAATAGAAAGATGATGGTTATTTGTAATGGAAATAGTGTTGGGGGATTTGGGGGGAAGGATTTCCTCTTTGGGATCTTTTGAGTTTGAGGGACCACCAGAACATTCATTACATATGAAGCTACAAAGCTGCCAATTGACCCTATAAGGACTGGACCTCAGGGGAGGGAGAAAAAAGAGGAATATCTATGTAGACCCAGGCCCAAAGCCCATATGTATGAGACTCTCCTCATCAGTGGAGATGAATGCCCTGCCCTGTATGAGAGGAAGGCCAGAGTTGGCAAGAACAGGAGAGCACCAGTTCTCTTGAGTATTCTTCAGGACTCTAAGCTTTGAGTCACTTCAGGTGCTTCTAGCATGAATAAAGCCAATCCCATTTCAGTTGCTTTAGGAAAAGACTCTGGGAAGAAGCTGACATGAGAGGAGCTGATCGTCTCCATCATGTCTCTCAAACTAGCTTGCTATGCTAGAGACCTTGAAGTGAGATCTAAGACACCCTCTTTTGGTTGAACTGAGTTACCTCCTTCCAATGGAAGAACTCCTTCACTATTTATTATCCGGTGCCCATTCTGCCATGTACACCTTTTTTCTTTGGTATTTTCTATGTGTGTTCATTGTGGAACTGGTCTTTGGTGAGAAGGGAGTCAAGTCTTGCATAGAAAGCTTGGGGTCCTGCTCCACCCGCCAATAATGACACAGTGATCAGAAGTTAGTTTGAACCTGATCATATTTCCTAAACCACCAACATTTAAAGGAGCAGATAGAGAATTCTAATCCAGTCCCCTCTCTCTCTGAGGAGAGTACAGTGATGGTCTCTGGCTCCAACTTCCTAATTTCCCTCCTGGAAGGAATTAAAATGTCCCTCGGAGAAAGGTGGTGAAAGAAGAGGCTAAAGATGTCTATTTTCCTTCTCTTCAAGTCAAACAATAAAAGCCCCATACTACAGGTGGAAGAAGAGGGAGCAGCAACATGTGAGGGTCTCACTATACATGCCCCACTCTGCATCTAGATTTAGGAATTATGTGCCTTAAAGGGCATTAATGAAGTCATGAAGAGCATGGTTCTTGAAAGACGTGATACTACATCTAGAGATCTCCAAGGAATAGAGTGTGTAGCATTAGAGAGAGAAATGTGAGCTAAAGGCAGTGCCTTGTTGGGACCCACAGTGGCAGAAGGATTATAATAATAACTAGCATTTGTTCAATGCTTTAAAGTTGATAAGGCACTTTATAAATATTTTTTTCATTTGATCCTCACAACCCTGGGAGGTGGATGCTATTATGATTCCCATAGGTATAATGACTAGCTCATGTCCCACAGCTAGAGTCTGAGAAAATGTAGGTTAAGTGCTTTCCAAACTTCAAAGGAGTACACAATGTCAATCACCAGAATTATTATCATCATCATTATTATTACTATGACAAATAATGAGAGCAACAGTATCAGTAGTGACAACTGAGGGTGAGGGCCTTCCACTGCGTGACCCTGGGCAAGTCACTTGACCTTTTCTTGCCTCAAATTAAGTGGAAATAATGATAGCACCCACCTCTCAGTGTTGAGAGGATAAAGTGAGATAATAGTCATAAAGTATTTTATGAACATTAAAGCAATCTATAAATGCTAGCTATTCATTAATTCTCCTCCTCCTTATCCTCCTACTCTTCCTCCCCATTTTTATTCTTTTTCTCTTCTTCCTCTTTCCTTTCTTTTTTCCTTTCTTCCTTCCTTTAAAAATTTTTTATAATAATAATAATTATTATTAGTTAATACCTTACACCAGTTCTGGATCCAGGAAGACCTGAATTCAAATCCAGTCTCAGAAACTTGGCACTTACTAGCTGTGTGACCCTGGGCAAGTCACTCAACCCTCATTGCCCCACAAAAAAAGACCTTGTGTATGAGGTGGCATCTGAATGGTACTCTGTAGGAACCCTCATTGGGGGGAGGGGAGGTTCTATTATAATTTCTATTTATAGATTCTATTTCTAATGTAGCAGGAACTAATTCATTCCACTTGTGGCCCAGACTGTTGCCCTTGGCTCTAGCCTTGGGCATAGGAGAACCCTCTGGAACATGACCTTGATCCCAGTGCATGTCCATTTATAGATGATACTATAGCTAGCCAGATGAACACCCTGGGAGGCAGCTAGGAGGTATTATTAGACTCATTTTCCAGTGTGGTAAAACTTCAAGTTTTGTTTTCTTCTCTAAGCTACTTGTAACCCACTTCTGGACAGAAGAAGAGCACTTTGCATTTCTATCCTTTCTTTCCCTGGGCAGCTTGGAGGGGATCTGGTTAACCATTGCTATGTCTCTGAGGCTATGAGATAGAGCAAGATTTCTTATTGCTGATATTTTAGCTGGGAGAAATTAAATCAGAAGGGCTAAGTCATCCATCTAAGGTGGCCCATGTGACTATTACCATTGAAGGTTAAATGCCAGATATCCTAACTCTTGGATTCAATGCCCACCCCAATATAGGCTGCGTGTAAAAGACAGACCAGGCCTCTTATTATAACTAACTCAACAGAAGCCAGCATTTTGCTTTTTACATAAGGTTGGTGGGACCAAATGCTATATAGACTCAAAGCTAAACTATGAGCATAATCCTTCCAAGGCTGAGTGGGATTATGTCCCCCAGACATGGAAGATGTTTGTAAATTTGCTCTTGTGATATCTTTGAAATAAAAATCCCTTTTTAAAAACAAATCTGATATAAAGTGGCTAAGTGGAACTGGGGTGCCAATCACTGGGCCCCTAAAATGAGAAGTCAATGGTAGCTCAAATCAATGGTGGAAGAAAAAGGCTATTAATAACCCTGAAGGGATAAAAGGTAACAGGCCCGGGCTGGGCCTGCAAGACCAAGATCAAAGTCAACCACATTATAAGTAAATGCAAAGTAATTTGCAGGGTGATGCACTGCTCTAAGAATTGGAAGGATGAGATGTTCTAATGTATGACCAATGAGTGGCCATTCAGCCTTCACTTGAAAGCTTCTGGTGAAGGGGAAGCCATTATCTCCTAAGGCAGCCTATTAGACTTGGGTATAGCTCTAATTGCTCATATAATGTTCTTACATAAATCCTAAATCTGACTTCCTGCAACTCTCACTTTTTGCTCCTGATTCTGGCAAAGAGAATAAGGTTAATAGGTCTTTCATATGGAAGCCTATGCTAGTCCAGATAATTCCTCTGATTGGGGGGGTGTGAGCCTGGACTTGCTTATAACAGGTTATTTCTGCACTAGACATACATCCTTCCTGTTCTGAAATCTCTTATGAATGGACATTTTTTTTTTTTGCAGAAACTTTCTTGCCTCATTCAACTTAGAAAATTATTGCTTCCCTGCTTGTGACTTCAGAGGTGGGAAACTAATCTTATGAACCTGAGCAAGACCCTGATTCTCCCTGGAAAGTTATTGGTAATGCATTATTTTGCTGCTGCCCAGGTGGGGCAGTCCTAGGATGGGTGTTTTGGGAGCCTGACCCTCTAGTCTTGTAGTCTTCAGGTCTCTGTCCTGGTGCAGTGGGTCAATGTATCACCCTGGTGGAAGAGACAAGACCCAAGTCACCTATCATGCTAATAAGTAAGAATTATGGGAGAGATAAAGCTGTGAGCTCCAAGACCAGCACGCTCCTTGCATATATCACCCCCTACCATGGCTCAAAGTTGCCTCCAGTACTTTAATATACTGCTGAAACTCCCTTGAGACTCATGGAAATGTTCATGACCTCTTGACATGAGTCAATTAGTTAATAATAAATAAAGTACCTACTATGTGCCAGGGACTGTGCTAAGCACAGGGGATACAAGGACAGTTAAAAGAGTATTCCTTCTTTCAAGGGACTCATAGTCTAATAGAGGAGCTTATTGTCCAAGATTGAACAGAAGGATGTGACTCCTCCTGACTCTTGGCAAGAGTCAAAAGGAAAGGGTTGCAAATTTTTCATCCCCAACCTCAAAAAGATTTAGTAAGAGGTACTGACAACAGTTGGCACCTATCATATTGCCTGGCACATAGTAGGCACCTAATAAATGTGTACTGATTGGTTATGTTGTCTTTACCTAAGGCAAGGAAGAAGTCAATAGAGTCCAGAATGGTAATTAAGATGGAGTAGAGGCTGAGGGCCTTCTGTGGGAAAGACTGAGTCTGGAGGTCTTGACAATTGCCTGAGAAACCTTGTTGGGGATAATATAGGTAGAGCTGTTTATATATGTGTGCATATATATATGTATGTGTATATGTGTGTGTGTGTGTTTGTATATATGTTAGCTATTAGTCACACCACTGGAGTCATGTTATGGGGTTAATCCAGGATATACCAAGAATTCTAGCCATGTTGGCTACTTATTGATGTATATATTGACTGTTAGCATGCCTCCTATATATTTACTCTCAGTAAAGAGGAGGGCTGGTTCTCCCACAGAAAAGAGCAATAAAACCAGTCTACCTACATTTTTGCTAATTGACCAGAATAAAAACTAAATAAGGGTTGGGAGCACCAAGTCTTGAGTAGGACAACAAGGATGAACTTGAATTGTTCCTCTATAAGCATCCCCTCCTGACTTGGAACTGGGGTCTACATGTTGGTCACCCAGGCAACCATTTAGGAAAGTGTCTGACTTATCTTTCACATTTGTAAAACTGGATATGAGAAAATCAGTAGAGGTTGCATCTCCAGGGATGTCTGCTTGGTTCTTCCTCCTCAGTATATAATGCTAGTGCAAGTTTTCTTTCAGAAAGAAGCAGTCCCATACAGGGAATTCAGAGTCTAAGTTATTGTCAACATTAACTGGAATAACTTGAGTTCTTGAGCATCCACAGCTGCTTTGTCACAAGGGAATTGTCCTCAGTGAGTGACAACATGTGTTGTTATGTTGTGTTGAATTCTTGTTTTGTTTTGTTTTCCAAATCTGTCAGCTAAATTTGAAGGTCACTCAGGAACATCCTGTGAATTGCTTACACTGCCTATGGGATTTGGAGCCCTCAAAAGAAAGAATGGATACCATTATGGAATAGTAAAAACATCATTGAGGTGGGTCTCAGAAGACCTAGGCTCTTGTCCCAAATCTGTTATTACCTGGCAGTATGTAACTACCTGGCCACTCCATTAACTTCTCTGAACCTCTGTTTCCCCATCTGTCCAAATGAGAATGTAATACCTGCCCTACCTCTTTCACAGGGATTCTGCAAAAATAAAAAATAAAAATCCACGTGCAAACAGGCTATTTATCATGTTGGCGAATTCTGAGGGACGCTTCCAATCTGCCTGGGAATCACTTTACTCATGTCTCAGACATTCTCATGTTGGTAATTTCCTTTTAAAAACAAATTTTATTGATATATTTTGTTTTTCCATCACCAGAATTTCTCCCATTATCCTTCTTTCCCTTAGACACCCAGCCCTTATTGCAAATAAAATTTAAAAAATATATAAATGGAAGAGACAAAAAATTAACAAAAACATTTGCAAGGTTTCACACCACAGTAGTGGTATCATTCTCAGTAACTTGTCATTTTATCTCTCTCCCTCCATGCTCCAATCAAAATCTGCTCATTCCCTATAAATGGCTTCAGTTCATACATTATGGAACAGGTAGAAACCACTCACCCCATCTCTTTGAGCCACATCTGCATCTCACCAGATGTCTGCCCCAGTTTTGCCTTTTAGCAACAGGTGAAGCAGTTTTTCCCTTCCTTTCCAAAATGAATCCCTCTCCCTGCACAGGGGATTAAGAAATCTTCAGTAATAATATTCCCTTATAACAAATTCAGCTGAGTTTAAAGCAAAAACAAAGCCTGCGCTTCTTAAATCATCCAGAACATTGCTATAGAAAGAAAAGAAAAATCAAGAGAAACAGACTCAAGTCTGAGCTCTGCCACTGGGTGATCTTGGGCTGATCTCATGGACTAGCCAGGCCTTGGTTTCTTCATCTGTAAAATGAAGTAGTGGGGTTATATGGGCTCAAAGCTCTCTTCTGTTTCTTACAGTCTACATTGAAAAGGGCAGAGTAGCAATAGTGTATGTCCATTCAATCAACCAAGATATACAAAGCTAAGAATTATGGGAAAATGTTTCTACCCAGTTTCTATTCATCTTAGAGAATCCAAGTTAAAATTGTGACATCAACAAACTTTGTCTTCACTGTGTACAACCTTCTGTGGTCTGCTGAAAAATACATTGGCTCTGGAAGCAGAGAACCTGTATTTAAATCTTCCATCTAGCTCTGTGACCCTGGGCAAGTCACTCAACCCTCATTGCCCCACAAAAAAAAGACCTTGTGTATGAGGTGGCATCTGAGTGGTACTCTGTAGCAACCCTTACTGCAGGGAGGGGTGGTTCTATTACAATTTCTATTTCTTTTTGGTGAGGCGATTGGGGTTAAGTGACTTGCCCAGGGTCACACAGCTAGTAAGTGTTAAGTGTCTGAGGCTGGATTTGAACTCAGGTACTTCTGATTCCAGGGCCGGTGCTCTATCCACTGCACCACCTAGCTGCCTCTATAATTTCAATTTTTAGATTCTATTTCTAATGTAGCAGGAACTAATTCATTCGACTTGTGGCCCAGACTGTTGCCCTTGGCTCTAGCCTTGGGCATAGGAGAACCCTCTGGAACATGACCTTGATCCCAGTGCATGTCCATTTTTAGATGATACTACAGCTATCCAGATGAACACCCTGGGAGGCAGCTAGGAAGGTATTATTAGACTCATTTTTCAGTGTGGTAAAACTTTGAGTTTTGTTTTCTTCTCTAAGCTACTTGTAACCCACTTCTGGACAGAAGAAGAGAACTTTGCATTTGACCTCGGTTTTCTCCACTGGAAAATAAGAGGCTGGATTAAAATGTGGCCTTCTGAGATCCCTTGTATCTCTAGATCTATAATCACTTGGTATCAAGAGGTCAGAGGTCTAGAAGGGAGGGAGGATCTGGAAGGAAGGTTGGTTTTTCAATATGATTTGGATGATACAGCTAGTAAATGTCTGATTCAGGGTGACGAATCCATATCTATCGACCCATGGTTCAGTATAGTATCTATCCCAGTTGTAAGTGACTCTTCCAAGGTCATGGAGACTGCTAATGGCAGCAACAAAGCTCAATCTCAATGCTGGGATATTAAAAGAAAAGGAGTATGCCTATGAGAAAATGGAATGACAAATTACATTTTAGAAAAGTTGAAGTTGATGCAACATCCCAGTGAAACTGTCCTTTAAGCTATTATAAGTACAGGACTGTAATACAGACTAGAGATCCATGCTGGAGATAAATCTGTGAGGGGTCTGCATCAGGAAGGGGACAAATGAAACCAAGGGAGAAGGTGAAGGCACCTCTTCTCTCCATCATGCTGTCAATCCATTATGGTAATGAAGGTTCTGAGAGTCTCTCCAGTTATAGGGAAATGATAAAGCTCATGACTCCATTTCTTCACACCTATTCTGGGATATTGATTTCATAATTATCTCTTTTTTTCTAATCTTCAATCTCTCTTTACAACCTTCTTCCCTTCTCCCCTATCATAGAAAAAACTTTGATCTCGCTGCCATCCTTTCTTTTTCTAATAAATTCTAATTTATGGTTTATATCCTGTGCTCTTACTTCTGGCCTACCCAATTCTTTCTTTTTTCTTATGGTTATTTATGTAAAATCATGTTAAACATATTTCAGAGCAAAAAGGAAAAAAACCCAAGAAAGGAAATAAAACCAAGAAGGTAAAAGTAGTATAGTTGAATCTGCATCCAGATACCACAGTTCTTTTTTTTCTGGATGTGGAGAGCATTTTCTTTCATGAGTATTTTGGAATTGTCTTGGATCATTGTATTTCTAAGAAGAGCTGTCTATCACAGTTGATCATCACACAATGTTTCTGTTATTGTGTACAGTGTTCTCCCAATTCTGCTCACTTCATTTAGCATCAGTCCATTTAAGTCTTTCCAGGTTTTTCTGAAACCTTTCTGCTCATCATTTGTTATAGTACAATAATATTCCATTACATTCATATACCACAACTTATTCAACCATTCCTCAATTGATGGGCATCCCCTCAATTTCCAATTCTTTGCTACCACAAAAAAGAGCTGCTATAAATATTTTTTGTAATGTGGGTTCTTCCCTCTTTTTTATGATCTCTTTAGGATATTTACCTAGTAATGGTATTACTGGGTCAAAGGGGATGCACAGTTTTATAGCCCTTTGGGCATGGTTCCAAATTGCTCTCCAGAATCTACCCACTTCTTTATTAACTCATTACAGGTCTGCTTTCTGTTCTTGCCATTTTACTGAAGTTGAAATCTCAAAAGATAATAATAATAATTTTATCGACAAATTTGGTGTCCTTTCCTCAGCACTTATTCTTTTAAAAAGCTTTTTAGCATTTTTATATCATTGAATATTTCCTCCTTGAAGTTGTCTTCTCTTATAGTTTCTTTGAAACAGAACTTTCCTACTTTTTAACTTTCTCTGGTAATTTTAAGGGCTTCTCTTTGTCCTACCATTCAACTGAGAAATCCCCCAAAGATGCTGTCCTTGGTCTTCTGGCCTTCTCTTTCTCTGGTGTAGAGTTCCTGTTTCACTGGGCTCACCCACTCTCATAGGTGATTTATTATTATTACCTTCCTGTTCTACATCTCTGTCCTTGACCTTTGATCTGCAGGAGAGTCCTATATCTGTAACAGCCTAGACAACAAGTCCACTGGGATATTACATCTAGCTCAACTTTTCCAAAATGCAATCATCATTCCATTCCTCTCAAGTTGTAATTTTCCCCCAGTCTCCCAGTGCTGAAAATTTGGAGGTATCTTGGATCTGTAAAGATTAGTAAATCCTCTTTTCCCCCTTTAAATATCTCTCAGACTCACCCCTTCCTCTTTATTTTCACTGACACCAACTCACAAGTCCCGACTCCATCACTTAATGTATGGCAATGTTAACATACTGGGGGAAAATAACCCTCTGGTCTTAAAGACAGCTTACCTGGGTTGGAATTTTAACTGATTCTTACTAAGTGTGTGGCCTGTGCAAGACATTCAACATCTCAGGGTCCTTGGTTTTCCCATCTGTAGCATAGGGACAGCAATATTTTTGCTTTATGTCACCAGATTATTGTGAGAAATGTGCTTTGTAAACCCCAAAGTGCCATATCAGTTAGTCAATAAACATTCATTAAGCAGCTTCTCTGTATCATGCACTGTGCTAAGCCCTGGGGATACAAAGAAAGACAAAAGACAGTGCCTGCCCTCAAGGAGCTTATGGTCTAATGGGAGAGAAAACATGCAAACAAAGATGGACAAACAAGCTATAGCCAGGATAAATTGGAGGAAATCAACAGAGGGAAGAGAAGAAAAGTACTAAAATACAAAAAGATGACTTTTTGTTTTTTGGTGAGGAAATTGGGGTTAAGTGACTTGCCCCAGGTCACACAACTAGTAAGTGTTAAGTGTCTGAGGCCGGATTTGAACTCAGGGCCTCCTGACTCCAGGGTCGGTGCTCTATACACTGCACCACCTAGGTGCCCCCAAAAAGATAACTTTTTAAAAAAGTCTCTCAGCTCATATCCCTGACTCAGTCTTTCCAGTTTGATTCCACAAATATCTAGCATGGTGTAGTGTGCTATTAGGAGCCTGACTACTTAACCACATATGGCAATATCCAGTTCTCCGTGCTCAGCACATAGTAAATGCTTAAGAAATGC
Organism: Dromiciops gliroides; assembly: GCF_019393635.1. Lineage (NCBI taxonomy): Eukaryota > Metazoa > Chordata > Mammalia > Microbiotheria > Microbiotheriidae > Dromiciops > Dromiciops gliroides. The sequence goes on along the minus strand of NC_057864.1, from coordinate 54,211,914 downwards.
ATGTAGATGGTGTGATGTTTAAAATATAAATGTGTATTCTAATAGGGAGGTACAACACATTTAGGGGAATAAGAGTGTGATGTTTAAAATCTAAATGTGTTGTCTAAAAAATCTCACGTGTGGTCGACTTAAATTAGAAGCTTTAGTACCAGTCTTTGGGCATTAAGCATTTATTAAAGCATACTAGGTATTAGAAAAAATAAAGAACACATGGAATTAAAAACAGGCCTATCTAATCTGGAGTTCCAGCCTGGTCTGGTTTTTCCTCAAGTCCTCCACCACAAGCCTGCTTCATACATGAACTACTCTCAAACTGAGTGTGGAAGCTTTTTATAGGTCTGGAGCAGAGGTGGTCCTTATACACTGCTTCAAGCTGATTGGTTAGCTTCATCCAAATCCATTGGTTCACTGGACTTAAAGGTGGTCTCCTGTTGAGTTCAAAGTCCTTAGCTTCTGAGAACAATACCTCCTTAAGGGCCAGCCAGGTGTGGTTACAATCTAATTAACTTGAAGTAGGCTAATCAGCAAAGTCAGTCACCCTCACTTACTTCAATCCCTTTAGATTAATCTCCAGGTGAGCCTTTGAGTATCTGCCAAATCCCATTATTTTCTCACAATGGCACAGTACATAGAGTGCCATATCTAAATTTAGGAAGACTCATCTTCCTGAGTTCTAATCTAGCCTGAGAGACTTACAAGACGTATGACCATGGGAAAAGCACTTAACCCTGTTTGCCTCAGTTTCCTCATCTGTAAAATGAGCTGAAGGAAACTGCAAACTACTTCATTTTCTTTGCCAGGAAAATCACAGAGTCACAAAAGGACTAAAATGACTGAACATCAACAATAACAAAAATGCTTTTGACTTGATGGATGGATGAATGGGCGGATAGATGGAAGAAAGGAGTGAATAGATGAAACTAAAAAGTCAATGTGGTCTACTGGAAAGGATTCTGGATTTTATAGTTAGTGGTCCTGGGCTTGAAACCTGCTTCAGACACTTATTCCTCTAGTTCAAGGAAATGTGTGGGGTGTGTGTGTGTGTGTGTGTGTGTGTGTGTGTGTGTTGAACCCCTTTGTCAGTCAGCCTGGTGAACCCTATAGAACCATTCTCAGAATAACACTTTTAAGTGCATAAAAGAAAATACATAAAATTTGGAAGGAAAACGCCTATATTGGCATACAGTTGTAAAAAAAAAAATGTTCTTACAAAGTTCACTGATCCCAGGTTAAGAATCCCCTACTCTAGTAGAATGAAAGGCTATGGAGAATGGAATGTTTCCTTTTTTGTCTTTGAATGGCTGGCATACAATAATGCCTAATAAGTGCTTCTTTCATTGTTAAATGTAATCCTAGTCAAATCAATTAACCTCTCAGAGCTGCAGTTTATTTACCTGTACCTAACGGGAATGATAATATTTTCATTGCCTACCTCAAAGGGTTGTAGAAAGAAAAGCCTTTCACAAATATCTAAATGCCAGTTAATGTTATTATCTCAAACTTGGGATGGAGATATCCATCACTCCTTCCTTTGCTCCTTCCTTTACTATTGGTTAAGTTTCCCAGTTGTGCCTAAGGGACATGGTGAGAAATTGGTTTCATTTTTATTCTTCCTATCTCCAGGCTTATCCATTAAATCCCTTGACCACTTACACTTATAACCAGGACAGCCCTAACATGTTCTCTTTGGTAACTAGCCCTGATAATCTTCTCAATGGGTCATCTCATGCAAGTCATAGCCTGGATTAGTGTGATAGCCCCCTAAGCAGCCTTGCAAAAAAAAGCGTCTATTCTAACCACCATGAACTGAAAAACCATTGCTATGAATCCTGAGCAAGGTACCTTTCATGGTTAGCTAATGTATCTAGGATACCCTTCGTGGACATCTAAGTTCTACAATAGTTGCATCTCTTGTTTCCCAACTCACTCCCTTTATGAAAGATAAAGTAATATGTATTTAAAGTTCCAGGACCTGGGTTCTACTGACTTAGCCACTTTATATTCATCACCTAACCTCTTTGGGCTCAGTTTCCTCCTCTGTAAAATGAAGTGGTTGAACTAGATGACTGCTAGATGACTCTGTAAACTGGAAAAAAAATAAACAGCCCGTTTTGCCATTTGGAGAGAGGAAAACAGAGGAGTGGAACTCCCAGCCTGACTCATCCAAGGAGAAGCCCATATATGACTCCCATGAAGAAAAAGGAAAGCAGATCACTGTGATATCATCCAGTAAACAATCTTTTTGTTCTGCCCATTGAAAAATTCAAGGTTGTGGCTTGCGTGGAGTCCCTGCTTGTGGGTAACAAAGACAATTGTCGGTTGTTCTAGTCTGGGAAGGAGGCTAATTAGAGGAAAGGAAGGTCAGGAGCTGAGAAAATACCAGCCAGGAGAAGGTGGAGAGCAAATGGGATGTAGATTACCTTCCCTCTCTCCATTGATGATGATGTCTCTTAAAGGGAGGTTTGCAGAAGAGTTAGAGAGACAGGGAGAGGCAGGACACTCTCTCAGTAATAATCCAGGGACAAAGAAGTCATTATCAATTTTGTGGCTGAGGTGAAGGGCCCTCAATTCATTCTCATGGGGTGGTAGTGGCAACTCTGGATGCTTTAAGACTGTAGAAAGTTGAGGGAAACAGGTGGGGGCGGATAAGCCACACCATCAGGAAAGCTCATTTAAGTTGTAGGAAGAAGTGAGCTTATGTGTGTGTGTGTGTGTGTGTGTGTGTGTGTATGGCAATTGGGGTTAAGTGACTTGCCCAGGGTCACAGAGCTAGTAAGTGTTAAGTGTCTGAGGCTGGATTTGAACTCAGGACCTGCTGCCTCTAGGGCCGGTGCTCTATCCACTGTGCCATCTAGCTGCCCCAAGAAGTGAGCTTTTAATTAGATACTAAACTCATTAACAGCTAGGTGGTAGAGTGCATAAAGCATGAAGACCTGGGCTCAAATACAGTCTCAAATGCTTCCTACCTGTGTGACCCTGGGCAAGTCACTTGACTTCTGTGTGTCAACTTTCTCATCTGTAAAATGGGAATGATAAGAACACCTACCTCCCAGGGGTGGGTGAAGATCAAATGAGATAATAATTATAAAGCTCTTAGTACAGTGCCTGGCAACTGGTAGGCAATATATAAATGTTAGGTATAATTAATGGTTTCCATGCTGCTAAAGGATTACTAGTGTTTGTCAGCACCTTCCAAATTTCAGTATCCTGGGCCACAGTCCTGATTATTTTACCCATGTTACTGCTTTGCCCGTAGGAGAGGACAATGTGGCCACAGATTGCTAAACTCATCCCAGGCCTAGTGGAGCTGGGGCTCATTTAAGGAAGAACAGGGATAGATAATGGTGTTTCCTCAGGGGTATGCTTATGGGAGAACTGAGGGAAACTGCCCACCCCTCACCCCCATCTCTATCACCTTCAACTACCATCTCCCCTAAGAAGCTCCTAGTCCAGTGCCTCCCATAATCATCTTCTGAAACCAATTTATATGTCAAATAGTCATCTAATGGAAATCTCTCCATTAATTGACTGAATATTTGGTTGAATGAACCATATCAAATAATAGCTGTCATCTCGTGTCTTTGTGCATTTGTCCAAACTGTCCTCTATTCATTGAACACTTTCCTCCTCATTTCTGCTTGTGGGAATCCTTTTTTATTCCTTCAGGCCTCACCTCAGGGGCAGGCTCACCATGAAGTTTTCTAGTGTTTCAATCGAAAGGGATTTTTCCTAGAGCATTTTGGCTGGATGACATACTCCTTTGTGTACATTTAACTCACTGCACCAGTAGACAGACTGGATCCTCAGTGAGAGCCGAAAGAGCTTCTGCTTTTATCAGTGGATCCCCAGCACCTAAGACATAAGTTAACTGGAGGCTTCACTACAGTGTGCAGAACAGTAATAATAGCAGCTAGCATTTAATGAGTGCTTTAGGATTTGCCAATTGCTTTGCTTATATTATCTAATTTGATCTTCACAACGACCCTAGGAGGTATATATTTTCCTTATTTTATAGATGGGGAAACAGGATGAGAGGTTCTATGATTTGCCCAGGGTCTATTAATAAGCAATTAGGGCACCACTAACTAGTGTCTAACACAGGATTTCAGAAAGCTTGCCCATGGTCCTCACAACACCCTTTCCCCAGTGAAGTGTTTCTGATATTGTGGAAACTGAGGCACAGCATGATTCTTCCAGGTTCCTATAATAATGCATCCTCAGGACATGGTGCAATTTCCTGACTCATATGCTGGAGCTCGGATGTGGGTCAGCTTTCCCTTCAAGGGCTCCCTGAGTGTGTGTGGGAGAGGAGGTAAATGGATGTCCTCGCCACCCCTGTTTCACCCACCACCTCCTATTCTGTTCTTCACAGGTTAAAGAGCAGAAGCTGTTTCTTTGTTTTTTTCCCTTTTTGGGGTTCTGGAAGGGAAAACCTGAAGGAGAACACGGACTAATCTGTTGCTTAGCAACCCATGCCCCATTTTCCCTCTAAAGATTTGGGGCCTTGTATTCCCGGCAATGAGCTTATCAACACCTGACCAAGCGTGAAGGAGGGGTGAGGAAGCAGGGAAGGGTTTTGGTCCTACTCCATCTGATTGGGCACAGCGGGTGGCCCATCATAGTCTCTTGGGTGGGTGGGAGGAAGCCAAGTCCCTGAACCTCTGAAGAAGGGTATTCACACCAAGGAGGCACAAGGAGTGAGGCCAGGACCCAGAAAATCATCTGGGCCTTAGGACTGAGTGGGCTTAGAAAGAATTTCTTCCACATACTAAGGAGTGAAAAGTAGAAAAAGTAGTCTTAAGGACTTAAGACAGTCCATAGGAATTCACCCTCAGTGTGTTTTTCATTGCTCAGAGGAAATCTTTCTACCAGTACCACAGAGGATGGATGCTAGAAGTTTCTGGAAGGCATTTTAAAAAGGAACAGATTAAAACTCAAGCCCAGGGTTCACCTTGACTATTACAGTTAGATCCCTCTGGTGTGCTTCCTTCCTTTAGGTCTGTCTGACAACTCACAGCTTCTCTACCTGTTTTGGTAATAGTGGAAATACAGTGATAGAGCACTTTACAGCAAAACACTTGCGAGGTAAGTAGTGCAAGTGTGATCATAGCCTTTTTACGGAAGAGGTAACAGACAGAGGTTCCCCTCCCAGGGAACCCATGTCCAAACAGGATTCGACCAAACACATAGGTCTGAATTATAAATCCAATTTTTTCCTGCTATATATTTGGGACCAGAACTGGTTAAAATGACAACATGGGCAAACTGTCTGTGGCAACTCTCTTACCTCATTCCCTCAAATAAGTAAATAAAGTCTCTGATTGCTCTAGACCTTCCTTCCCTCTACCTCCATACTCACACTCCAAATGTTGCTGTCCCAAGTCCTGTTCATTGTTTTTCCTAGAAGCAGTGATATAAGTTATTAAGTAAGTCCATATCAACGTGTTGCTAAGCAACATGGATTATGGAAAGAATATTGAACAGATTGATCAGATGATCTGGACTTAGGTCCTAGCTTTGACAATTATCGGTCATAAGTTCTTGCCTTGGCAAAGGAGAAAGATAACAATACTTGAAGTTAAGAATCCTGGGTCCTAGACTTGACTCTGTCAATAACTGATCAGATCACCTCTGTGCCTCAATTTAATCATCTGAAAAATGTGAATAATGACATTTTCACTACTTCTCTCACTGGGATTTCTTGAAGATCAAATGAAAGTGGGCATATGGTGCCACTGTGAAACAGGAAAGAAGCCATACACAAAGAGGAGACATCATCATTGTGGTTACTATTGTAATTGTCATCTTGTTTGACGGAGTTCATTCAACAAGAAAGAATCCTGAAACGAGTTACCATCCTACTCCTTTTATGTTTAGTGTTGCTGTTGCTCTTATAGTTGTTATCTTTTTAAAAGATCTGTCCTCTTTCTCCTCCCAGGGAACCCATGGCTTTTCCCCCCATTGGTACTCTAGAGCCAATATCTTAACCCCAAAGGTGACCTTAAAGGTGGTAACTTTAAGCATAGTGATCAGTCAATTAGAAAACTGTTTGAGGGTTAGGGGGCTGCCCTACAAATGAATCTGCAACTATAGGTCCTGGCTGGTCCTGGAGACATTATTCTCAAAGAAAGGGTGAAATAGCATTCCTTTTCACATTCCCAGATTCTGTGATATCTTATTAATTCCTCCTCTAGCCTAGAACTTAAGTTGACCCAGTCTCCCAGCTCCCACCAAGGGAATATCTCAGTGTCATATCAACAGTCTCACCACCATCTCTCTTTTTGATGAGGAAGTATGGTACAATGGAAAGAATTCTAAATTTAGAATCTAGAAATTCCGAGACTGAATACTTGCCACCCATGTGACCTTGGGAAAATCACTTAACTTCTTAACTTTTCCTCATCTATAAAATGAGTGGGTCAGACTAGATGTGATCTATAAGGTCTCTACTAGATTTATTAATATGTTTCCAAATACATCCCATACGATTCAACTTGACAGAGTCCATACTATGTGTAAAAGACTGTGTCAGATATGAGAGGCACACAGATAAAAATGAAGTAGCTCCTACCCTCAAAGACCTTGCATTCTACAGAATGGACAACACATTAACAAGTAAGTAAGAACAAAAAATACATTTCTAATTCCTTGAGGAATCAGGACAAGTCTTGTGTGGGAGGTAGCTTTGCTTTAAAGGAATCTGAGGATCCTACCAGATGGAGTTGAGGAGAGACATGGGGGGCCACTTATGCAAAGTACAGAAACAGGAGATGGAATGTTATACATAGGAAAGAGTTAGCAAATAAGTTCTCCTGGGATGGAGAGAATTCAAAGGGGAATAATATGAAATAAGACTAGGAAGATGTTTGGGAGCCAGACTGTGGATGGCTTTAAATGTCAAGATGAGGAGGTTTTATTTTTTTTATTCTAGCAGCAATATGGAGCCATTGAAGTTTTCTGAGCAGAAAAAAGTGACATGAATAGCTTTATGTTTTAGGAATGTCAATTTAGTATGTATAGGATGGATTATAGAGGAGAAAAATAGAAGCAGAGATAAGAACTATGAGAACATTTTAATAGTCCAGGCAAGAGTTAAGGATGCTCCAATATAGAGTTGATACTTTGGAAATATAGAGAAAGGCATGAGTGTGAGAGATGTTGTGGAAATAGAATTAATGAGATTCGTCTATGGCTAGGATATGGGCACTGAAAGAGAGGGGAGAGTCAAGGATGACTCCAAGTTTGCAAAACTGGGTAATGGCAAGCCTGGTGCTGCCTATTCTAGGTCAGAGTTGTTTTTTATTTTTGTTTTTGTTTTTGTTTTTTTTTACTTGCTATGCCCAGGGGCAGAGAGCTATGCAAGGACAGCACAAAGGTAGAGTTACCACATTAGGCAAAAGAAAGGATGCTGATAACCAATTCCCTAATGTTGCAATTAAGTTTACAAAATGTTTTCCATTATGACCACCACTCCTTGGGCTCTTTACAAGTGCTCGTCATGGTCCCATTTTTTTTGATATGCAGTCTCAGTTCAGTGGAAAGTTCCATTAGAAAAAAAGAATTCGTTTTATTCCAAGAAGAATCAAAAACACATTTCCACTGAAGGAAAGGAAGAGAAAAGCTTGCTATTTGTTTGAACACTAAATAGCTTAGAGGCAAATATTAGGACATCAGTCAACATTGCTCAAATCTGGGTAAGTTTTGCTCAAAATAGGAAATGGATTCATTCAAATCCAACCGATCTTTTAAAATAAATAGTGGGGGAAAAGTATAGAGTGAGTTTGACATTGAATAAGGTGATGGTAAAAACTATTCAGATTGTTTATTCACCATTAGTGGTGAATCCAATATGGAGTCATAGGCCCTAGACTAGGAGAGACCTAAGGAATTCTGCCCCATTCCCTATTTACTTATAATCAAAAAGATTCTAGGATGGAATAGAATATTCCAGAGTTTTGTCCATTTGTCCATTAATTAGTTAATTCATTCATTCATTCACTATGTACGTGTTGAGCATCTACTTTTTACTGTATACTGCCAGTCAACATTTATTAAGTGTCTACTACATGCCAGGCACTATGCTAAGCTACTGTAGGAAATATACAGGTTAATTTACATTCAACAAATATTTAATAAATGCATACTATGTTCAAGGTATTGGTCTCAGAACTAGGGGATACAAAGGCCAACCTAACAAACAGTCCCCAAACTAAAAGAATTTACATTCTTCCGAGGGGATACAACATCAATCAATTGTCTATCAATCAATAAATGGCCCTGTGCTGATTAAGTAATAATAAAAATATCCAGCATTTGTTTAGTTCAATAAAGTTTGCAAAGTGCTTAAAAATGTTATCTCATTTGGTCCCCCCAACAACCCTGGTAGGTAGGTGTTATTATTATTATTTCCATTTTACTGAGGAAGATCAAAGTTAAGTTGCTTGTCCAGGGTCACACAACTAGCAATAATAGTAATAGTAGTAGTAGTAGTAGTAGTAGTAGTAATTTTATATAATGTTTACTATGTGCCAGACACTGTGCTAAACACTTTATAATGATTATCTCATGTGATCATCACAACAACCCTTGGAGTTAGCTGGTATTTTTCACGCTTTACAGAGGAGAAAAATGAGGCAAATAGGGTTGTGACTTGCTGAAGGTCACTCAGCTAGTAAATGTCAGGTCTTCCTGACTTAAGGCCCACTGAGTTGATTCATAGTACCCACTATGGGGTACAGAGACTACATCAAACAGTTACCAACGTCAAGTATCTTACATTCCAGGGGATGGAGGCAGGTGAACAACAACATAAAGGACCATAGAATCATAGGTGAAAAATGGGAAGAAACCTCAGACATCACATGGTACAACATGGATGAGATAGCAGAGGTCCAGAGAAATAAAGAATTCACTGGTTCTGACTGAAATGCTGCTCTATTGATTCCATGTCAAGTCATATTCCCATAGTTCTCTGCTGTCAAGTAGGAGAATGAATAGCTACCACAGTAGAGCCAAGAGAGGCTCGTCAGAGAGTGGACATCAATTGGTGGCTCTGTCTCTGATCAGTCCAGTCTCCTCTAGGGTATCTGATGCTGGGAGCTCCCAGGTCCCTCTGAGGGTTAAGCTGGAGGTAGCTTCCTGGATGTGTTGACCCTTTGGCTTTAGGAGTGTCCTCAAAGGCTGTGCAAAATGAGGTTCATTTCTTATCTGTGCCACAGTCCTGCAGATTCTTACGTGGAGTTTTACCTCAGCTTTCTTCTCTCCAGGTGTGATATTCTGGGTTACTTCAGTCAACCTTCAGACTCCTCACCAACCTGGTTGTCCTTCTCTGGACTCTCCCCCAGCAAATTGATGCCCTTTCTTCAATGGAGTACCTTATAGCTTACCATGCCTTACTACTGATTCATTGATTAGCCCCTTTAATGGAAAGCTGGGCAATGGCACCTACTTCCCAGGAAATGCTAAGCATTCTCCCTATATTATCTAGTTTGATCCTCATAACAAACCAGGCAGGTGGGGGCTATTATTAGCTCCATTTTATAATTGAGAAACTGAGGCAGATATAGGATTCTGGGAAAGTTCGTTGGTTGTTGTTCTTCATTCTCAAAGAGAACCAAAGTGACATTACTATGTTGGGGTCAAGATATGGTGTGTCCAACTGTGGCTGATCTGGCCACTCTTGGCTCAGAAAGCTCTACCATGTGACGGGCACAAATAGTCCATATGAACACTTCGAGCAGAGATGGCTCTAAATTTGGAAAAGTATAAAGACTTGCAAACATGAAAGCAGGAGTGAGTCTGGTGGAGCTTTGTACAAGTATACATGAGAAGTGAGTGCCCAGGTTTTCTCTTATTCTCTAGCCTTTCTTCCATAAAGGAGAAAAGGTTGCAAAAGGTCTAACTCCATCACTTAACTGCTTACACAAAAGAGCAGCCCTGACTTAAAACAATGCAAACCAAATAATTCATCCCTAACTAATCCACTACAATCTCGGTCCATTGATTTATTCTCAATCAAGGAGATACAATTAAAGTCCCAAACAAAGCCTTATTACATTGTGTTGGGGGTTGATCAGGGACATGCTCTCAGAGGAGTTCATTTCCTCCAAGGCACTCTGGGAAATAGAGACAATGTTAGAGCTAGAAGGGACCATAGCAATCATCAGTTAGGATCCTTTCATTTTGGGGTGGGGGGGGCAGGGCAATGAGGGTTGCATGACTTGCCCAGGGTCACACAGCTAGTAAGTATCAAGTTTCTGATGCAAGATTTGAACTCAGGTCCTTCTGAATCCAGAGCCGGTGTTTTATCCACTGGGCCACCTAGCTGCCCCTGATCCTTTCATTTTTTTTATAATGAGGTTACTTGAAATACCATAGGTATAGCTAGCTATACTTTATATATAAAGGCAAAGTCACTTGGCCAAAGACCCACAGCTATTAAATGGCATTACTTCCCCCACCTACCTACCAATGACAATGTTGGATTTGAGATACAACATGGGACTCTGGGAAGGATCTTGGATTAGAGTCAGAGGACATGAGTTTGAATCCAGCCATGCTACTTAATATATTTTCTTTTTTTACTTTGGGCAAATTACATAATTTCTTTGGGTCTCACTTTCCTCCACTATAAAATGAAGATGTTGGACTAAATCAGTGGTCACCAAAGTGTATATTGAGGGAGGTCCCCTGGAAAGTCGAGGCATCATCCTCAGGCTATCTATGGCCTGACTCCAAGGTGTGAGTATAGCCAACCAGATGAATGAGAAGACAGGTTACATCACATCTGATTTCCTTAGCCAATCATGACTCCTGGTGTCACAAAAACCTTTATCCACAATGTTTTCACACTCTGCTCTTCTCCTTCTGCCATGCAACATACTCACTTCAGAGGTACATTCCAATGAAGGAAAACAACACATAAGAGACAGGCGAAGAGCGGTGAGGGGAAGGTACTCACTTGGAAACAAGGTAGAGAAAGAAATATGGAAAATAAAGAGCTGAGCCCAGAGAATGTTGAGCCCAAAGAGAAATTATAACCTAAACTAACTGCAATCCTCAGCAATTACTGTGGGAAACATCAGAGATATTCTGCCCCTCCATTAACTAACAGATAATTGTACAGCTCCTCCAGATGCCCACCAAAGGGTGGGCTCTACACTTGAGGGCAATAGCCAATGAGTAAGAGCTATGCCTTCCTTCTTTTATGTTGGGTGGGACAGAGTGAGTCACAAGCTGAAGAGGCATGAATGGATTGTGGTTTCCAGAATAGATGTCATGGCATGGTCTTTTCGCCAAACCCACCCATCTTCCAAACCTCCCTATCACCAAAGTTCTCACAACTTCAAATCAACAAGTATTTATTAAGGACCTACTATGTGTGAGGCTCATAGTATTAAGAACTGACTTCAGTGTCTTCTTGCATTCCTCACTTTCCTTCAACCCACATACATATTTCCCAACAGTTGTCATGTCTTGTTGGTTTTATTTCTTTATCTTTCATATCTACCCCCTTCTCTCTATTCATGCAGCCATATCTTTCCCCTCTCTCCCTCAGTTTAGGGCCTTATAACTTCTTACTTGAATTATTTTTAATATAATTAGTCTCCCTATTCCAAGATTCTCCCCATTCTAATCCCTCCTCCTCCACACAATGGCCAACATCATTTTCCAAAAGCACAAATATGACCCGCTCATTCATTCCTTTAGTCAATAAATGTCAGTGCTTTTTTGTTGACTATAGGATCAAATATTATTTCATTTTTATCTCACCTTTCTAAATATGCATTTTGCATCAAAATATATCATGAATAACACGTGTATAAATTTAAAACAGCAACTATGTTATTTAAGCAGCTAGATGACTTGGATAGGCTTAGAGTCAGGAAGTTCAAAAGTTTCCTCAGATATTTACTAGTTGTGTGACCCTGAGCAATTCAACCTAACCTCTCTTTACCTAAGTTGCCTCAGTTTTCTCATCTGGAAAATGATCATAAAAAGAGCACCTACTTCAGAGAAGTAACATACACAGATACTTCTTCAAATCCTCAAGAGCTGCATGAATGCTAGTTACTACACACTTATTAAGGATGTGTACTCATTTTATCTAACTGGTATAGGTATACAACCAAAAATGGTTGGAAACTACTGGACTAGATGACCTTTCACAAAAGTTCTCATTCTATGATCCTATCTATGAAATACTCTGAGAATCCTTCTTTCCACTTGAAACCTTGCTTGTTTACCTGGAAAGAGGTTAAAGCCGATTGTACACGTGCGGCACATTCATCAAGGATGGGAACATTGGAATTGCTAGGCATCAGCTATTTGAACAGTTTGGTGGGTAGTTCTCTGGATGACACAGGCAAAAACAAGGAAATGATAAATAGACTTGAATTAATCATCATCTGAAGCAACAAGGCAAACGCTTTGGTCATAAATCGTTGAGTACAGATGGACCCAGAGCCAATAAATGAAAATTTACAAGCAAATGTTTATTCCTCTGCGTTGATGTACAGAAAGAAAATATCCATCAATGGCATAAAAAGTAAAATGGAGTGCTCTAAGTGACCAGGACAAAGAAATTAATTGACCAGTTACATTTTTATGTGCCCCTAATGATGTGAGAAGGTGGAAATAGGCCTGAATATTAGTCCAAATCTAAATGGTCAATGTAAAGAAGAGAAAGTATAATTAGTTGATTAATGAAGGGTATCCTGGATAGCCAACCCAAATAATGCAAATCTGCTCATTTATTTGGGTTAGATTCATCAGCCAAATTTGAGCTTTAGATAGGAGAGCTATCTGCAGAATGTTTCCAAGTCACCATATAATTAGGACTACAATCTTAACCAGATACTCTCAATGTCACCCCTGCCACTTCTCTGAGACTTTAGATAGGATGCACCCTTCGGGGAAAACCTGAAGTTTCAAAATCCTCTTGTTGAAAGGAACTTCAGAGGTCATCTTACCCAATCCTAGACCTAAATTAGAATCACCTCTACAAGATCCCCAACAAGTGGCCATCCAACTTATCTGTGAAGATTTCCCCAGTGAATGGGAAACCCAACGCTTTCTAAGGAAAACGCTTCTTTTAGAAATTTCTAAATATTAGGAAGTTTTTCATTATATAGAGCAGAAAACTTCCACGTTTCAACTTCCACCAAGAACTCCCAGTTCTGTTCTTTGGAGCCAAGTAGAATGAATTTAATCTACTTTTTAAAGGACAGCCTTTTACATCCTTGAAGATAACTGCCAAATCACACCCTAAGTTTTATTTTCTCTAAGCCAAACACTTGAGTAATGAAGTGGAAGTGATTAGCCACATCACAAAGGGTTGAGGAATGAGAAGAGAAGATGTGGTGGCAATAAGTGTAGCCCTTTTTTGTTTTTCTATGCGACACTTACTTTATTTTTTTCCAGTTACATGTAAGGGTAGTTTTCAACATTCACTTTCAACAAACATTTATTTTTTATTTTCCATTTACATGTAAGAGTAGTTTTCAACATTCATTTTCATAAGATTTAGAGTTCTAAATTTTTCTCCCTCCCTCCGTCCCTTTCCTCCCCCCTCCACAAGATCGCAATCAGGTTATATATGTACAATCCACAAGTATTCTTTTTATCAGTTCTTTCTATAGGGGTGCATAATAAGCTTCCTCATTAGTTCCTTGGGATTGTCTTGGATCATTGCACTGCTGAGAGTAGTTAAGTCATTCACAATTACTCATTGAACGATACTGCTGTCACTACGCACAATGTCCTCTCAGCTCTGCTCACTTCACTATACATCGATGTTCATTAGTCTTTCAAGGTTTTTGGGGATCATCCTGTTTGTCATTTCCTGTAGCACAAGTCCATTCCACTATAATCATATAACAGCTTTTTCCATCATTCCTCAATTGATGGACATTCCCTTGATTCTCAATTCTTAGCCTCCACCAAGAGTTGCTATAAATATTTTTTGTATAATTTTTCCCCCTTTTCTCTTTTTCATGATTACTATTGTTAACTGTTTCCCTTCCATCCTATTCCCTTCCCCATGATATTTATTCTATTATCCATCTTCTTTCATCCTATCACTCTTCAAAAGGGATTTGCTTCTGTCTGTCCCCTCCCCCACTCTGCCCTTCCTCCTTTTGCCCCTCTCTCTTTATCCCTTTCCCCTCCTATTTTCCTGCAGGGTTATAGAGATTACTCCACCCAATTGAGTGTGTACATTATTCCCTCCTTGAGCCAATTCTAATGAGATTGAGGTCTTTGAGCCAATTTTGATGAGTGTTAGGCTCATTTACTGCCCAGATTAAATAGATTACTCCACCCAGTTGGGTGTGTCTATTAGTCCCTCCTTGAGGCAGCTCTGATGAGTTTAAGATCTTTGAGCCTTTTCTGATGAGTGTAAAATTCATTTACTGCCCTGTTCCTCTCCCATCTCTTCCCCCACTCCATAAGCTTTTTCCTGTTACTTTCATGTAGGATTTCACTTCTGTCCTTCCCCCTCCCCCAATGAATTCCCTTCACCCCTCTATTTAACCCTAAAGATGTTATCATCTAGCTAAGTGACACAGTGGACAAATCATCACCCCTGGACCCAAGGGGAACCCAGCCAAAACCTGGCCTCAGACACAAGACAGTCGTCCACTGTAAGACCCCAGGTATATCCCCCAGCTCCAATTTTTTTTTTTTAATGGTTCTCTAGTGTCTTGTATTCGAAAGTCAAATTTGCCATTCAGTTCAGGTCTTTTGATCACAAATATCTGAAAGTCTTCTTTTTCATTAAAGTCCCATTTTTCCACTGAAAGATAATGCTGAGTTTTGCTGGGTAGGTGATTCTTGGTTGTAATCCCATTTCCTTTGCCCTTTGGAACATCATATTCCATGCCCTCCGGTCCTTTAATGTAGAAGCTGCTAGATCTTGTGCTATCCTGACTGGAGCTCCACAGTATTTGAATTCTTTCTTTTTGGCAGCTTGCAATATTTTCTCCTTGACCTGAGAGCTCTAGAATTTGGTTATAATATTCCTAGGAGTTTTCTTTTGGGGATCTCTTTCTGGAGGTGATCAGTGAATTCTTTCAATTTCTATCTTAGCTTATTCTTCTAGAATTTCAGGGCAATTTTCCCTGAGAATATCTTGTAAGATGGTGTCTAAGCTCTTTCCTTGATCATGGTTTTCAGGTAGACCAATAATTTTCAAATTATCTCTCCTGGACCTATTTTCCAGGTTGACAGTTTTTCCCAGAAGATATTTCACATTGCCCTCTATTTTTTACTTATTTGGATTTGCTTTATTGTGTCTTGGTTTCTCATGAAGTCACTAGTTTCCATTTGTTCAATCCTAATTCTTAGGCAATTATTTTCATCAGAGAGCTTTTGTATTTCCTTTTCCATTTGACTTTTCAAGCTGTTGACTTTCTTCTCATGTCTTTCCTGCATCACCCTTATTTCTCTTTTCATTTTTCCTCTACCTCTCTAACTTTATCTTTAAAGTCCTTTTTGAGTGCCTCTATGGCCTGAGACCAATTCATATTTTTCTTGGAGGCTTTAGATATAGGGGCCCTGACATTGGCATATTCCTCTGAGAGTGCACCTTGATCTTCCTTGTCACTAAAGAAACTTTCTATGGTTCTCACCTTTTTCTGTATGCTCATCTTGCCTTTCTTTTACTTGACTTTTAGGTCCTTAAAGTGGGGCACTGTTTTCAGGCTGCACTGTTCCAAGCTTCAGGGGATCCCAGTTATGATTTAAGAAGGAGCAGGTTCTTCACTCACCTGGCCTATTCCCTTGTATGCAGATAACCCCAGACCAATTTGCTAATCAACCAGCTCTGTGTGCTGTGGTTGTCAGCTCTGATGAGCCTGTGTCCCTCCCTCACCTGGGCCACTGGTTCCCAGTAGGTGTGAAAAACCCAATTTCCACATCAGCACCAGCAGAGACCCCTGTAATCTTCCCCCTGCCAAAGGCTCAGCCCTCTCACCAGACCATGAGCTTAGTTCTGGACAATACTGGTGATGCAGCTGATTCAGAGGCTTGGGAAGTCTCTTTCTCTGGCAAGGCCTTCCTGGGACTGGATCTGTGTAAACTTGACTGTGGGGTTGGGCTCCAGTCCTATCTCAGCATAGAAGCTCCCTCCTCATGTGTGGCATTTTTTTTGTGAGGCAATGAGGGTTAAGTGACTTGCCCATGGTCACACAGCTAGTAAGTATTAAGTGTCTGAGGCCGGATCTGAACTCAGGTCCTCCTGACTCCAGGGCCAGTTCTCTATCCACTGTGCCACCTAGCTGAGCTCCCTATTTAAAAAAAATGTGTGCCTGTTTTTATTTCATTTTAATTTGGGGGGTTGGGATAATGAGGTTTAAGTGACTTGCCAATAGTCACACAACTAGTAAGTGTGAAGTGTCTGAGGCCAGATTTGAACTCAGGTCCTGAATCCAGGGCCAGTGTTTTATCCACTATACTACTTAGCTGCCCCAAGTGTAACTCTTTTTAAAGAGTATAGTTATGAAAGGGAAGATAAATATTGATAAATAGAGACTCCTTGAGGTCAGGATCTGTTTCATTGTGGGATTTGAATTCCCAGCACCTAGCACAGTGCCTTAAATAGAGTAGGAATTTTAAAGGCTTGTTGATTGATTCCACTTTCTTGGAAGTCTTTATGCAAAAGGCTAGATGACCATTTTGTCAGATGTGTTATAGGGAGGAGTTGACTTTTAGAAATGGATTGTACTAGATGGTCACCAAGGTTCCTTCCAACTCTGAAATTTTGTGAACTGCCCATGGACAGAATTAGTGAGTATTCACACCCAAGTCTTCCTGACTCTAGATAGGTAGGTAGGTAGATAGATTAGATAGATAGATAGATAGATAGATAGATAGATAGATAGATAGATAGATAGATAGATAGACAGACAGACAGATAGATAGATAGACAGATAGACAGATACATACATACATACATACATACATGGGGAGATGGAGAGATGGAGAGACAGAAAATTTACAAAACACTTATTGTGTTCTATGTACTATGCTAAACAGTGGAACAATCCAATTCCTATCCTTAATGAGCTTTCATTTTAATGAGTAAGGACAAGAAACATATAAAGGGGAGCTGGAAAGCAGAGGGGTGGGAGAGGTATGGCTGCTGGAATTGAGGTGGAGAAGTTTTGAGAATGAGTAGAGCTGATAGGAGAATAGCCATGCCCTAGGTACCTCAGGAAATACTGGTCCAGGCTAAGTATCTCTCCTGTGAGAACAATGATTTCTCATCAATCAGAAAACTATTTTTATTTTTAGCTGAAAGTTGGTTTTGGATTAGAATATCTCTAAGATCCTTCTAACTTTAAAAGTCTATGTTCCTTCATAAACATAAGCTTTATTATTATTATTATTATTATTATTACTTCCTATCTCATTCTCCATGACTCTTCACAAACCTTTCTGTTTCTCCTCAGGCCTCAAAACATGCCAAGCACCAGCTCACTTACAGCAAATGGCAGCCTCCTACTTCACTAGGAAAACTAAAGACATCCTGGTGAGCTCCTTCAGCTTCCCTTCTCTCTTCCCCCATTATCGGAATTCTCACATATTCTCTCCTCCCTTCCCTTTGGTCACAGTAAAGAGCTTTTTCAACTTTTCACTGTCTAATCCCTCAATTTCTACTCTAGAGTTTCATTCCCTCCAAACTTTTTCTGGTCCATACTCATCAATCAGGTTCTCTCTCCTCCATCTTCAATCCCCTGGTCCCTTGAAATCTGTTCATTAATATGCTCACGTTTCCCTAATACTACAAAAACTTTCTCTTCATCCTTCTCCACCATATAACTATTGCTGTGGTACAATTCTGTTGTGGAAAGAGTTCTGACTTCGGGATCGAAGGACTTTGATTCAAACATCATGTTTGATGGTTACTCCCTCTCTGACAGTGGGTAAATCATTTATTGCACAGATCTCCTTGGCCCCCAGTTTCCTTATCTGTGAAATGAGGTTGAAGTAGATATAGCTTGTGCAATTTTCCCACTCACCTGAAACTGCTTGGAAAGATCACCAATTACCTGTGAACATTTTTCATTCCTCATGTCCCTTACCAACCCTGCAGTGTTTGACACCATTGACTAAATAGCTCCTGAGATTCTCTTTCAATGTTGTGGTTTGGGGGACACAGAGCAACTTGGACATTTTAGGATGCAAACACTTTATACAGTTTTATTTTCATTCTCACCAATGAAAAGGTTGTGTGTGCTACATATGCCCATATCAAGTTTGGTTATCTTTGCATTAATCCATAGATTTTAGAACTTCACTCTCTCTTCTGAGTTCTAGTCCTGCATTTGAAACAGCCAACAGGACACCTTCCTTAAACTGTCCCACCAATACCTCACACTCAACATGTCTGAACCCAAGTTCATTGTCTTTCCCTCATTGTTTTCCTCCTTCTGACCATCACTATTTCTGTCAATGATACTATCATTCAGCCAAGTCCCCAAAATAAAAATCTTGCTCTTAACTTTGATACTTTTCTCTTCTCCTCTCAGCCAATCAGCTGCCAAGCATTAATGATTCTACTTCCTTATCATTCAGCTCTATTCTCTATTTCCTATACCCACTGCTATTATCTTGGCACAAGCCTTCATTGAAACCTGCTCGGACAATTTCAGTAGCCTCCTAACATCTTTCCACCTCCATTTTCTTGCTCTCCCTTGATCCCTGATCTAAATGATCCTTCATGGTGTGACTGAATTAATCTTCCTTATGCAGGGATCTGGTTATGTCAGGATTCTTAATAATTGTCCCTGGCCCCTTACTGTCCACCATGTCAAATTCATTGGCCAGAAGGTCAAGCTCTCCAAACTGTGGCACCATGCCTCTTTCCCCGTCTCCTGTTACTTCTCTCTGTAATTATTTCTCTCCTCTATGCTTCAGTGAGACTGGGCTGTTCTCCACCTTATGGTTAGTCTCCCTGATACTTTTGATCACAATCTTTCCTATGGCTTCCTCTACCTCTTTTGTCTGTTGATAGAGGATAGAAGAGACATTTGAATTGATTTTTAGAGGATAAGTAGAATGTGTGTGTATGTATATATGTATATATAAAAAATATGTGTGTATGTATATATATATATATACACATACATATTATATATTATAGTATATATACTATTTGTTAATAAAGTATTATATAGTATTATAGTATATATGCTACATATTACTTGTATATATGCATTACATGTTATTATGGTAATATAGCATGTGTGACTTATTACATATATGTAAATATTATATATAATTATTACATGCACATATATACTTATTACTTATATATAAGTAGTATACATTATTATAGTCTATAGACTACAGGGTGGGCCAAAAGTCATGAAGGGGAACTGATATTTTAATCACTTTTTGAAAACTATTTTTTCTTTATTTTTTACAACTTACAATATTTGATTTTTCACATGTAATATAAATTTATTTGCTATATATACTGTACATGATGCAATGGTATTGTAAATTTAAAAAAATAAAGGAGTTATTAAATATTCATGACTTTTGGCCCACCCTGTACTTGTATATGTATTACATATTATAATATTATACTATATATGCTATTTATTACTTATATAAAGTCATATATTATAGTTTTATATATGGTATATTATATATATTGAATATATGAGTGGTATATATTTTGTCACATTATAATATATGCATTATATATTGTTATAGCACTATAGAATATATATTATACACGGCCTTCTACTTATCCTGTAAAACTCAATTTGAATGTCACCTACTCTAGCCTCTACCCTCCTCTTCCCTGATTGCTGAGAATGCCACAACTTCCCTTTTGAACCATTGAGCATTCTGGTTTCCCCCTCTCTAAGGGCCTTAACATGCCATCGAAAATCGTCTATTATTGTTACATGTTTCTGTCTTCTTTGCCTATGTCTCTGTGGGTTCCATGTGCTTATTAATATGTCATATCTTCTTTAGCCCCCAGCACAGTACTCAGCACAAAGCAAGGATTGTTTTTTTTTAAGTTAACAGAATGAATGAACGAGTGACGGGATAAGTAGAAGGAATGAATTGCCATGCGATGGAGTCTCATTTCATTCCAGAGAAGAGATTCTATGCTGAGTTGTGCCACTACCTATCTGTGTGTTCTTCAATGACTAATTCAACTTCTTTTGAAACTCTTCCTCCTTAAAGTATGGAAATGAACCCATTTTCCCCTTTCCTGAGTCATAGTGATTTTGTGAAGAACTAGGAAGATAATAGTTCCAATCTAGAGTGAGTCAAGGTGCACAAAGTGCCCTCTGCAAGCTGTGTACTCATTCAGGAGTGAATTCTTCCAGAGCACTTGCTTTGCAGAGTTCCAGTGCCAGGAAACTCATTTCTATTTGGATGCTTCAGCAGAGTTCATTTATTTCTCCCGGGGCTCCACGGTGTTATCGGCGTGCCTCAGAGTTCTTCGGTGAGAGGAGGGGTTAAGCTCAAGGACAAAGTGACTTAGAGTTGCTTCATGCTTTGTCTCTCTAACTGGGGCTGAGACACTGTTGTCTTTGACAGCTCATAAGCATACACCAGAATAGAATCTAATTCAGTCCACACAATGGGTGGCCCATACTGTGTCACCGCGTGGAGAACCAGTGTACCACCCAACATTTCCAAAATGTTATAGGCATCATGGAAAATGGATTTCTAACTCATAGATCATAAAGAGGTGAAAAGGGAATTTCTGAGGGTTTTGGACTAGAAGTCAGGAGGCCTAGGTTCTAGTCTTAGAACTTCCTATGTGACCTTGGAAAGTCACTTCCTATTTCTAGGACTCATTTTTCCCCAATCCTAGAA
Organism: Dromiciops gliroides; assembly: GCF_019393635.1. Lineage (NCBI taxonomy): Eukaryota > Metazoa > Chordata > Mammalia > Microbiotheria > Microbiotheriidae > Dromiciops > Dromiciops gliroides. The sequence continues at coordinate 54,191,067 of NC_057864.1, read as the reverse complement.
ACTCAGAGTTTTATGTCACCCCAGAGGTCATTTAGTCCCATTTGTCATCGATGAAGGATTCCCTTAACATGATTTCTGACAAGAGGTCACCTAGCTTTTGCTGGGCCTCTAATATGAGTGAACTCAGTAGAGATTGAAGCAATTTATTTTTTAGCAAGTTTTTCTAACTCTAGTCTAAATTTCTTTCTTCTATCCCCCACCAAACCCCTGCTCCTAGTTCTGTTCTCTGGGACCAATAGGACAATAACCCCTCTTTCATGTGGCAGACCTTGAAAAACTTGACCACTGTCATACATTTCATTTTTTTCTTTTTAAAATTAAATTAATTTTTGTGACATTTTAAGTCCCTCTGCACTCAGCATTAGGGAAGGCTAACATATGATGAAAATTTACATATATATATATATATATATATATATATATATATATAAAACTATACCATGCAAGATCTTCTCTTCTCTAGGATAAACATCATCATTTCCTTGAGCTGATTATATTAACTGATAATATTAAGGTCCTTACAGTTATACAATACTAAGTTTCCAGATAGAAGGGAATTTAGAGATCATTCAACCAATTCCAATCTACCTATTAAATGAGATAATTAATATTTATAAAATGCTTAGCACAGTTCCCAGCACATAGTTTGTACTAAATAAATGCTTGTTTCCTTGCTTCCTTGTACTTAAAAGCAACTTTATGGTTCAGAAGATAGAGTGCTGGGCCCAGAGTCAGGAAGACCTACTAGCTGTGGGACCTTGGGTAAGTCACCTAACCTCTGTTATCTACAGTTTCCTCAACTGTAAAATGATGATCACAACATGTCCCTCTCAAGGTCGTTATGCATATCAAATGAGGTGGGGCAGCTAGGTAACACAGTGGATAAAGCACCGGCCCTGGATTCAGGAGGGCTTGAGTTCAAATTTGGCCTCAGACACTTGACACTTACTAGCTGTATGACCCTGGGCAAGTCACTTAACCCTCATTGCCCCACAAAACAAAACAAAACAAAAATAACAAATGAGGTAATGTTTGTAAAGCATTTACCATAGTGCCTGGTACATAGTAGGTAGTTAATAAGTGCTTATTCCCTTCCTAGACAATTTTTCTATTGTCTAGTTTTCTCTTACATCAAATAAGAAGTTCTGACTAGTTCAGTATTTATTAAACAAATCTGACCACTTTGAGGACCTGAACCCATAAATGCTGGTCTGGGAGACTAGGAATAATGCCCCCCTGGGAGATCAGGGCAAAAGGTGAGGGTTGTGTAACCAAAAAAAAAAATAATAATGCAGTTTATTTTCATACTGAAAAGACTATTGTGCATATTTTAGAGATATCTTTTTTGTAGATGCATATTTAACATGTGCCTTGAACATTAGCAGATGCTTGATAAATATGTTCATCTGTTGCATTGAATTTTGGAGGGAAAAATTCACTAACACCGACGTTTTCTTGGGGAACTCCAAACACGTGATTTGGGACACCAGGATTGCAGTGAACATAGTTTTGGAAACACCGGAATAGAGATCTTGTCTAAGATCCCACCCCGGTGTAACATATTTCTGTGATTGTATGACTTATAATTTCACTAAAAACTAAGGGATGCTCTCTTGCCTCTTAACCCTTCCTCTCCTTCACAAACACAAAATGGTACTTAATTAAAATCATGAAACCATAGAATCTCAGAGTTGGGAGGGACCTTACAATGGCCATCCACTCCAATCTAGTAAGCCAATAGACAGTGGTGCAATGGATAGAGTGCCGGTCCTCAGGTCAGGGACTCTGATCATTGTGATTTCAAATCTGACCTCAGACACAGACTTACTGTGTGATTGTGGGCAAGTCACTTCACCCTGTTTGCCTCAGTTTCCTCATCTGTAAAAATGAAGTAGAGAAAGAAAATGGCAAACCACTCCAATGTCTCTTCCAAGAAAACCCCAAATGAGGTCACAGAGTCTGATACAACTGAACAGCAACAAGAAAATTGCCTCAGGGTCTACAAAGCTCTTTCCTCTGAAGTCAAGCATAACAAATCTAACATTTTTTTCCCCCACAAAATAACTTTTTTTTTCAAATCATTGAAAACAGGAATCCTGGCCCTCTCTACCTCTACCCTGAACCTGCTCTTTTCCAAGCTAAACATTCTCATTTCCTTCATTTGATTCTTTGACAGAGTTTCCATTTCTCTTTCCCATACCCACTTCATGTTCAACTCAGTCCAATTCAAATTAACAGGTATTTTGTTAAGAACTTACAGTGGGGGAGGGGGCAGCTAGGTGGCACAGTGGATAAGGCACCAGCCCTGGATTCAGGAGGACCTGAGTTCAAATCTGGCCTCAGACACTTGACACTTGCTAGCTGTGTGACCCTGGGCAAGTCACTTAACCCTCATTGCCACCCCCCCCCAAAAAAAAACACCCTACAGTGAGCCAGGATGTGTCACTAGGTATCAAATTTACAAAAACAAAAAATGAGACTTTCCCTCTCTTCAAGGAACTTATATTCTACCATTTCATTTTTGTTTGTGTAATCCTAGTGCCTAGCATGGTAGCCAGCACATAGTAGGTACTTGCTTCTTATTGAAGCAGCTAGGTAGGTGCTGTGCATAGATCGATGAACCTAGAGTCAGGATAGACCGGAGTTCAAATCGAGCCTCAGACACTCACTCGTTATGTGACCCTGTCAAGTCACTCCATCTCTTTCTCAGTTTCCTCAGCTGTGGGATAATCACGGGGATAATAATAGTACCCACCTCCCAAAGCTGCTATGAGTAAAAAATAAGATAACATTTGCAATATACTTGGACGCCGCCCGGTACATTAGTAAGCACTTTAAAAATGCTTGTTTCCTTTGTTTCACCACCTTGATCAATTCTATTGTAAAGCCTTTTACATTTGATGTAAACAATATATTGTCCATCTTATCTTCTTTGATCTTTTCTATCCCTTGTTTGGTCATAAACTCTTCTCCATAGATCTGAAAGGTAATTTTTTTCCTGCCCCTCTAGTTTATCAGATGTCTAAAGGGCAATTTACATCTAAATCATGTATCCATTTGGAGATTATCTCAGAATATGGTGTGTGGGTGATGACCTATCACTAGTTTTTGCCAGAATACTTCGCAGTTTTCCCAGGAGTTTTTGTCAAATAGTGAGTTCTTATGTCAATAGCTGTAGTTTGGGAGCTTATCAAACACTAGGCTATTGTGTTCATTTCCCTTCTGCATGTTGTATACCTAGTCTATTCTATTGATCAGTCTTTCTATTTCTTAACCAGTACCAAATTGTTGGTATAATTACTGCCTTTGTTGTATAGTTTTAAATTATTTAAATTGTGTTTTAAATCTAGATGATTAACAAAACAATAAATCAAGCCTTGGTTTGTAGCATCTGCCAATCTCTGAGGTCTAAAATCTTTTTTTTTTCAGGGCAATGAGGGTTAAATGACTTGCCCAGGGTCACACAACTAGTAAGTGCCAAGTGTCTGAGGCCAGATTTGAACTCAGGTCCTCCTGAATCCAGGGCTGGTGCCTTATCCACTGTGCCAGATTTTAAAATTGTACTCTCAATTCATTGATCTTTTCTTCCCCTCTTTTGTTGATCAAAGTGTTCAGAGCCATGTTATCCCCTAAGTTGTGCTCCGGCTGTTTCCCACCCCCCCCCCATTTTGGCATGTTATTTCATTGTCATTATCCCTAATGAAATTATCAATTGTTTCTAGGATCTGGTTTTTGACCCACCTATTCTTTGAAATGAAGTTATTTAGTCTTTGATTAATTTTTTTGTCTTTTCTTTAACATCTCTTTATTGAATATAATTTTATTGAACTGTGGTCATTAAAAGGTGTTTTTAATATTTCTGGGAGTTTTTGCATTTGCCATCTGGATTATTTTCACAGAACAAATGATTTCCCACAGTCACACAGACTCATACTAGTATAAAAACTTTAAAACAACATTTTTTAATAGATGTCATGATACCAAATACTCAGTCCCCAAGCTACATGAAATAAGAGCTTTAATAATATAGCAGGGGACATTAAAATCACGTGGGAGCAGGTGAAGGCACCTGCCATCCCCATTGTGATGTTTTCTCTTAGGGTTGTCCAGAGCATGCTTTCAGTGAGCAGAGGATGAGCTTATATCCTAATGCTTTTATTCAACTATAAAATTCATTATTTATGAAAGACTAATAGCCGTTCTTGTCCCAGAACCATTTCTGTTTTAACTTCATTGGGAAAAAATGAGATGATAAAAATAAGAGAAAAGAGAACAGCAAGAAGAGGTGGGGAATAAGGGAGAAGTTATCTTCCTCTACCATTCCCTCCCCAATTCTTAACTGGACTTGTACATTCCCAAGAGCCCCTGGGAGTGAAGGCTTTTAACCTACTTCCTTAAAAGCAACACTTTTAAGGGAAGGAGGATGGTAACAGCTCAGTGAGAACTGAAGAAATTTTAGCCCATGCTGTTCTGTTGGGTTTTTCCCTCTTCTAATACTTTGTTATTCTCCCACCTTCCCCATCCTGTTTCAGGATTTTGTAATCAGATGTGAACTTGATATAGAGTTACTGCACCCAGGCATGGTGTTACAGAGGGGGATGTTTTCTCTTACTAGGTTCAGAAGGGGAAAAATGTCACCCCTCTGCCTTGCTTTAGGATCATCCTCTCCAGCCATGTTTATCACCTAAAGGGAGGCTGCAGGAATGATCTAGAAAGAATCCTTTATCCATAGTCAGAAGACATGGATCATAGATTCAGGGTCCAATTCTGATACTCACTAGCTGCATGAGCCCCCATCACTTTCCTGAGCCTCAATTTCCTCATTTTACAAATGAAGATCAAGCAACCATATTCCTAGCACTGTACCAGTTACCAAAAATGTAAAGATGAAATGAAATGGTCCCTCCCTTCTATTGGGAGAGGCAGCATGTGTCCATCTAAGTATATTTAAATAATTATCTAGAAATGCTTGCATGTATATAGATATATACATAAGCATATATACATACATATATGATATTACATTACATTGCATAATATCTTCTAAGAGCAGAGCCACTCCTGGACTGGGATGTTAGGGATACCATCTTTCACTAAGTGACTCTAGTTCTGGGTGCACATGGATAGAATTCAGCCCTGAGGGAGCCTGGTCTCTACAGTAAGAGATCACATTCTTTGTCATATTCCCTGGCTCTTTACACCTCCACCCTGGGGCCTCAGAGAAAACTATATTACTTATGTTTGACTCATGAGTAGTGTCTCTTCAAAAGAGTTAGAAAGCTATTCAATATTTTATGTGGATCAGGTATAGGACGGCTTTTCTTTTCTTCACATAAAAGAAATGATTAAAGTAACACACTAGACCAACAAGGTCAAATTAAAGACTTAAAACATGAAACAATAACCCCTACTTTCTATTATACTTTCCCTGAAGGTGGATACTTGAAATATTACAACTTGAAACACTTAGAGCTGAATAGTCATCCCCTATCATGGCAACTCTAGTTGTTGTCTTCCCCTATTAGAATGTAAGGTCCTCAGTTTCCTCGTCTATCTGTTAAGATGTGTGTTACCCATGTATATATACCCCATGTGTATATACCCACATGGGGTGCCTAAAAAGTCCAGACAGGAAGTTCAATGGGAAGTATTCATAGGTATTTATGGAATCTTGTCCAACCCCTCCCCTTGGACATTGTGATTCTTGAGGAGTAGAAGAAAGGACCACAAGGCTGACCTCTCTATTTAGTATCAGAGTACATTCATATCTCTCCCCTTCCCAACTATTGCTGGCCAAAGGGTATAATTACCTCAGAGCAAAGCCACTTTCCTGACCATTATCCTTTAAAGGGAAGAGTATAGCCTTTATCTTATTCCCCAGCCCCGGTTTGATTCTTTCCTACCAAGTGTTAGTTATACACAAAACATCACAAGTAGCAAATAGTGAGTAAACCCATGATAATAAACAGATCTATATATTCAAATATCCCAGGAAATCATTGTTGTTCAGCCATGCCCAACTCTTCAAGACCCCATTTGGGGGTTTTCTTGGCAAGGATACTGGTATGTCCTATCTCTAATGCTTACTGGGTGTGTAAATTTAACTTTTCAGTGGTCTAGACAAATCTCAAAAATTATAAAGTTACAGGCAAGTGGTTGAGCTGCAGTGAGGGAAGGAGCTCTCACACTGGGAGTTCTTCATGCCATGGGAAATCACAGCTTTCTGTGTCTCGCTATCTCTCCATGTCTCTGTCTCTCTCTTTCCATATATGTCTTTACATTCTGATCTTATTAGAACCTTACAAAAACTCCATTAGGTAGGTATGGGTATTATTATCAACCCAATTTTACACAAAATTGAGAAAACTGAGACTAAGGGAGGTGAATTACATGACCACAGTCACATAGGTAGAAGAGTCTGGATTCGAGTCTATGTCTTTTCTCTAACAAGTCCAGTCCTCTATACATAATTCTGCACTGGCAGTATGGTGGACAGACTGCTGGGTCTGGAGTTACGAAGATGTGAGTTAAAATCCAGCTTTAGATACTTACTAGCTGTGTGACCTTGGACAAGTCACTTAACCTCTGTTTGCCTCAGGTTCCTTAACTACAAAGTGGGGATAATAATAGCATCTACCTCTCAGGGATTTTGTGAGAACCAAGTGAGATACTATCTGTAAAAAGTGCTTAGCACAGGGCCTGATACATGGTAATTTCTGTATAAATTCTTGTTTTCTTCCCTTCTCTTACCCTTCCCATAAAAGGCCTGTTTTCCCTTTTTCAATTAGACCCCTAACACAGAACAGCTGTTATTATCTCTCTGAGGCCTAGAACTAATACCCTTGATCTGTTGGCTTGTAGCTAGGCATTGAATTCTACCTAATTTTGCTCTCAAAATACCCTAGGCCAGGGTGTTCTCGTTCCAAACAAGTTGTGGTAACCTCCATATTTGGTGTACACATGGAAATAATTCCTAAAATCAGATAGATTCACCAAAATGATCACTGAGCTTTACTTGGCTGACCAACCTACTTTGAGACATTGAGGGGTTAGGGAGGGGATGTTGACCTGAGATGCAGTACAGAGAAGTTGGGTAGTTGTCCTCCTACTCCAAAGTCAGACACTTTCATTATACATTAAGATTATTGGGGGTTTTCAGACAAGCCCATAAACAAAGTAAAAAAAAAAAAACAAGTATAAGATCACTTGGATCAGTTGGAATGTCTGCCTTTTAAGATTATTGCTTTCTTTAACCAACAATAGTGTGAAAGAAAGATCCTTGGATCTGACATCAAAAGTTCTGGGCTGGATACTTTCCTTCAGTGTTCAATTGCTGTGAGACCTTGAAGAAGAGGCTTTACTTCTCAGAACATCAGTTTTCCAATCTGTAAAATGGAGATAATAAGTACACTTGCTCTGACAAGGCTGCTGGGAAGACCAAATTGGTGATGTGCATGAAAGCACTTTGCTTCCAGAAAGTTCTATGCAAACATGAACTAATTATTATGACCAGGATGGTTAAGAATGATTTTCAGATGAATACACACTTGCAATCACAACTGTCAAATTAGGACATTTAGACTTTTTGTATGGGAAGTGCACAAGCTATTCACCTCCAAAAAATGGAAGTTTGTGAGTTACTATACAGTTTTCAAACATTTATAAAAACAGATCAGTGCTGAGTGTAGTAGTAATAGAAACCACACTTTAGGCAATGTTCAAATGGGAGTGGGCAATGGGATAAATACAATAGAGAAGCCATTAAATCTGTTGGGAAGAGTTTATTTTTCAAAGAAAGACAAATAGATGTTGTACACACAGTACAAAATGATTGCAAACCCAAAAGAAATTTCTCTTCACATTAGCACTCTTTATATTTCTGTATTTGGACCAATCATAGTGGAAACAGATTTTCCCAATGCACTCCATCCCATCTTTGTTATTTCTATGGAAGTGTTTGTATCGGCTTCAGGGAAATGAGGGGGAGAGAATTCATTGGAAAGGACAGGAGCCAGTAACTATGTGTCTTGGACCCACATGAAGGTGTTTTCCTCTTGTTACAGGGCCCTTTGCTCAATAAGGTTCTTTTTTACTGAAGTTGTTACATAAGGCAAGGAAGGAACTGGTCCATTGTATAAATTTACTTAATTAGCCTGGCCCGACTTTCATTGCTCTGGTTCAAATGAAGTGTTAAGAAATAATTCTCTCTAATGAGTTTCATAAAGTAATGAGTGATGCTAGGATATTCTCTTTTCAGTTCAGATTTATCCCCTCCCTTTCATTCTAGGTCCCACCATTATAATTCATGTCAACTTTACCTTATGCCTGGGTTCCTTAAGTGGCTTTTTATACCTTAGGGTCATAGAGCCAGAAACAGGAGGGACCTTAAAAGTCATCTACTCCAATATCCTCATTTTAAGACTAGAGTTTCTGAAAATGAATGGTTTGTGTTGGAACATAGGGAGTTTCTCATCCTTAGAGAGCTCTTTCCCTAGTGGTTTTCTTATTTACCTTCGACACGTTGGGCTTCATGTCAGACTCACTTGCATGTGGTAACTCCTTTCATCAGGCACATATTCAAAACCCTTTAGGTTTGTACAGCACCTCCCAGAGCTTGAAAGCCTGTGCAGCCCTCGGGAATCCAGGAATCAGCAGCAATGTAAAGCATTGGAGTTGGACTCTAGAGAAAGGCCTACTGAATGAATATGTGTCTGTTATCCGTGGAAGGAAGGAAGGAAAGAAGGAAGGAAGGATGGAAGGAAAGAGGGAAGGAGGAAAGGAATGAAGGAAAAAGTGGGGGAGGGGTGCATACTATGTTCCAGGCACTACTTTACAAATATCTCATGTGATCCTCTTAACAATCCTGGGAAGTAGCTGCTATCCTTATCTTCATTTTACATTTAAGGAAACTGAGGAAGACAAAGGTTAAATTATTTATCCAAAGTCACACAATTAGTAAGTTTCTAAGGCTGGATTTGAATTCAAGTCTTCCTGAAATCAGGCTTACCGCTCTATCCACTAAGGCACCTACCTGTCTCTATTTGATCCAAACATGTTAACTAATTTCTGAGAGTTTCTTCTCTAAGTTGGCCAAAGAGTGATTAATTATTTTTGCCCCAATGATATCCTCAAAGACAATTTACTTTATAAATTATAGAAGTTGTGAAATTGATATCAATGTATAGAATGTTGCCACCAAAGATACAGATTCGGGTCTTTTGGAGTAGCCACCTAACATTAGCCAGGCAGGGATGTACGGACTGGAACACTTCATGGGGCCTAAGGCCAGAGTTCCCAAAGGAGCTACCACATATAATCCTGTAGGAGGAAAATGGATTTTTAATAGAATAGAGGACTTTCATGTATTCTTGATGAAAAGATCAGAAGGTATCAAAAAGAAGGAATAAAATAAAGAATCAAAAGGTAGAATCTTTGAAATGTGAACATAGAAGACAAGAGAAACCTAGAAAGGGAAATATTTTCAAGCATGTGCAAGGAATTAAATAATGATGGCTGCTTACATTCTAATTGAGGGAGAAGAGACAATTAAGTGATCCTTTAGAATCTCATTTTCTTCAAAGGTCACAGAGAGAGGAAAAAATATGGGACCTAGGGTTGTTTTCTTTTTCCCTCAATTTAAGAAAAGCAAGAAAAGGGCTAGGAAAGGGAAAGAAGAGAAAAAGTAGAGGAGGAACTTTTCATTTCTCACAACTAGAATTTATAAGGAGAAAAATATATAAACATGGAGCTGCGAACAGAGGACACTTTCCATAACTTACATTCTTTTATGAGCAAAGTAAAATAGGATTGAACACACACAGAGACATAGGTTTATTGTAGAAATAGATTAGATTCAACAGAGAAATAGATGGCGAGAGGGAGAGAGAAGAGTGTCAGAAGAAAGATAGAGTTGGGAGGGAATAGGCACAAGAAAAACAAACTTCAATTTAAGATGGTTTATAATAAATGGGAATTAAAAGAAAACAGATAAAGTATGACAATAATACTTTTATCAACAAAGAAAGACCAAATCAATGAACTGGGCAGGCAACAGCAACAGCAACAGCAATAAAACCCAGAGCAATGATAAATCAAAAAATCCCAACTAAGCAACAAAATAAAAATGCTGTAAAGAGAGAAATAAAATGGAAGAAACAATGAACTATTGATAAACACTTTTTTTGGTTTTTAAAGGAATAAAATAGATGAACAGTTAGCTATTCTGATTTTTTAAAACCAAGAGGAAAACCAAGTAATCTATTACCAGGTCAGATTTATATTGGGAATGTGGGGCTGGTTCAATATTAAAAAGACTACGGGGGCAGCTAGATGGTACAGTGGATAAATCTCCAGCCCCGGATTCAGGAGGACCTGAGATCAAATGCAGCCTCAGACACCTGACACTTACTAGCTGTGTGACCCTGGGCAAGTCACTTAACCCTCATTGCCCTGCAAAAAAAAGAAAGAAAGAAAAAAATACTCTAAATCACTATTGATTAGAGAAATGCAAATTAAAACCACTCTAAGGTAGTACCTCACCTATCAGATTGGCTAATATGACAAAAAAAAATGATAAACGTTGGAGAAGCTATGGAAAAATTGGAACACTAATGCATTGTTGGTGGAGTTGAGAGCTGATCCAACAACCATTCTGGTGAGCAATTTGGAACTATGCCCAAAGGGCTATGGGACTGTACATACCCTTTGACCCAGTAATATCACTACTAGGTCTACATCCCAAAGAGATCATAGAAAAGGGGAAAGGAACCACATGTACAAAAATATTTATAGCAGCTCTCTTTGTGGTGGCAAAGAATTGGAAGTCAAGGAAATGCCCATCAATTGGAGGAATGGCTGAACAAGTTGTGGTATACGAATGTAATGGAATACCATTGTGCTGTAAGACATAATTAGAAGGCAAATTTCAGAAAAACCTGCAAAGACTTAAGTGGACTGATACTGAGTGAAGTGAGCAGAACCAGGAGAACATTGTACAAAGTAACAACAACATTGCATGATTATTAACTGTGATAGACTTGGTTCTTCTCAGCAATGCAATGATCTAAGACAATTCCAAAGAACTCATTCATGATGGAAAATGTTCTCCACATCTAGAAAAATAGAACTGTGGATTCTGAATGCAGATTGAATGATACTTTTTCTACTTTTTGATTGATTTTTTTCTTAATTGAGGTTTTTCCCTTGTGTTCTTCTTTCACAACATAACTAACACAGAAATATGTTTAATTTGATTGTACATGTATAACCTTATAGGTCAGATTGCTTTCTGTTTGGGGAAGGGGAGAGGGAAAGGAGGGAGGGAAAAAATTTGCAAAAATCTTATGGAAACAAATGTTTAAAACTATCTTTACATGTAACTGGAAATAAAATATTTTCATGATAAGAAAAGCAAAAAAATTAATTGTAACCACCTTAATAAGGGGGAGTATAACATAAGAATGAATGTATGATTGCTACAGAGCATGTATTGGATATGAATTTAAAAATAAATCAGAAATTGACAAGTGAAAAAAATAGTATCAAAGGCTGAAGAGGGGTTTAAAAAATGAGGATTGTCCCAGGGGACTAATGACAAACCTTACTATCCACCCCCATAGAAAGAACTGATAAAAAGAGCACTTGTGGATTGTACATATATAACCTGGTTGCTATCTTGTGGAGTGGGGAGGAAAGGGAGGGAGAAAAATTGGGAACTCTAAATCTTATGAAAATGAATGTTGAAAACTACCCTTACATGTAACTGGAAAAAGTAAAATAAATGTTTGTTGCAAAGAAAAAATGAGGATTGTGACAGGCTATTAGACTTGTCAATTAAGAGATCATCAGTAGCATTAGAGAGGTTTCAGTTAAATGAAGAGGTCAGAAAGGGTTTAGAAGAGAGTGAAAGGAAAGAAAGTGGAATAACTAATAGATAGTTTTCTTAAGGAATTTAGCACAAAATAGATGAGATATAGGACAATCTACAGGTCACCCTGGCTAAACAGAAGGTATTCTCCAAAGGTATATTTTTGGCCCTCTCTTATCCTTCCTTTTCAAGAATGAAAGTTGAACAACATCAAAAATTCTCCTTCTATACCATGGCTTCTTAAACTTTTTCCACTTGTAACCCCTTTTCCCCTGAGAAAATTTTATGTGACTCCAGGTATAAAATATATAAAATAGGTATACATAACCTTTTACTGTTGCCAAATTTTTCACAACCCCCACATTCAGTTATGTGACCCTATATGAGGTTATAACCCACAGTTTAAGAAGCTTTGCTCAGTTGGTGATCACATCAGCCCCCATGGATTTAATTATCATCTCTATACCTATGCTTCTCAGATCACCACTAGTGGGGAGAGTCAGATGAAATGAGGTCCTATTGGAAATTGAAACTACACAGGACACACAATATGACTAGCCACCCTAAGGTTTGTTGTTGGGATTATATTAGCCTTATATCAGCCACTGTTCAAGGAGATTTCATTTTTATTTTTGAAAAGTGCCTTACAGAAGAGTGGATAAACAATAATTAGCACTGTATAAACAGCACTAGATCGTGCTCTTTCTGTGGCTTAGCAACCCATCTATCTACACGTGCACAGGCTAGCACATGGGGAATATTAAGTGTTATTTTTCTACTGGAGACTGGAGAGCCAGCTGATAGAAACGTGAGGTAGAAAGTCTAATACAAGCCAAAGCCTTTATAATCCAATTTTGCTAACAGTAAGGATTTACCAGGAAATCAGGTTTTTCTTTTCCAGAATATGAAGATCTAATGGAGTCTTTATTAACAAATAAAAATGAAAACATTCTGAAAGCAGATAGAGAAAGAGGGAGGCACCATGACTTCATTCTTTTACTATTCCAAGTTCCTAGTCTTTTCTGTGTTATACCATGGTTCGGTGGGTGACTTGGAAATTTAAATGACCTTTATTTCAGGAGAAGGGGAATCCAAGGGGTCACAGCTAGAACAAATTGGTTCTGAAGGTGGCTTAGTGGAGAGAGTGTGAGATCCAGCCTCTCACGTATTTACCAGCTGTGTGAACCTTGGGCAAATTACTTAACTTCTATCTGCCTCAGTTTCCTCATTTGTAAAATGGAAGAAAATAAAATATCTGTAAAATATATAAAAATATGTAACATATTAGAGAGTCATGGAAAAACTAGCCTGAAATGGCGAAGAGCCAAGTGAGCAGAACTAAGAGAACATTGGATGCAGTAACAGCAATGTTGTTTTAAGACTTACTTAGCGGGGCAGCTAGATGGCACAGTGGATAAAGCATGGGTCCTGTATTCAGGAGGACCTGAGTTCAAATCTGGCCTCAGACACTTGACGCTTAATAGCTGTGTGACCCTGGCCAAGTCACTTAACCCTCATTGCCTCAAAAAAAAAAAAAAGGAAAAAAGAGTTACTTAGAATTACTAAGTCATTTTGACTATTATAGATATACAAATTAAAAATAAAGGACACACAAAGAGAGATGCTGTCTGCATCCAGAAGGGGGACTGATAAATTGAATAATATATATACCTATTTGTGTCTAATGGTAGCCATTTCTAGGGCTAGAGTAAAGTAGAAAACATTGTTGAGGGGGCAGCTAGATGGAGCAGTGGATAGAGCACCAGCCCTGGAGTCAGGAGGACCTGAGTTCAAATCCGGCCTCAGACACTTAACACTTACTAGCTGTGTGACCCTGGGCAAGTCACTTAACCCCAATTGCCTCACTAAAAAAAAAAAGAAAACAAAAAAAGAAAACATTGTTGTATATTTAGGGGAATAGCAAGTTGTACATGGTCGATTTGCAGTTTTATGTGCATTCATCTTTTTTATTGTACTGTGTTATGGAAATGCTTGTTTTGTTCCCTGAATTGAAAATAAAATAAATGTATATATATAATAATAAAAATAAAAATATATAAATTTATATATAATATTATAATTAGCACCTATCTCCCAGGATTATGGTACTAAATGGAATATAATAAGGTAATATTTGAAAAGCAAAGCTCTACATTAAATGCTTTAATAATAATAATTATTATTATTCCTTAATCTCATTCCAGACAGCATAAAATCAGGCATTTGCATCAGAACAAGTGACTTTTAAGAGGGCAAAGACTGGGAAAGGAATTGTCTTGGATTATCCTTTGAAGAGAAATTACTTTTCCATGGGGGAGGGACATGAGAAGAATGTTATAATGGACTTACTACTATAGAGAAATACACACTCTCCAGAACTAGGTTGCTTTCAACCAGAAAACATTAATCAAGCACCTTCCACATGCAACACATTGTGCAAAATTCTGTGTATACAAATAGATGATCTTCAGCCTGAAGATAGTTATAATCTTGGGGAGGTCAGAAGAAACATAGCTAACCATAAGAATTATAATATGGTAACTCCAAGATCAGTACAAAGTATTTCGAGTGCATTTGGATGGGGGAGAACTCTAGCTGAGTGAACTGGAAAGACTTCACAAAGCCTGTGGCATGATTTAGGCTTTGAAGACTGAGTAGGTAGGATATTAACAGATAGAGACAGAGAGTAAGGGAAACCTTTCAAGGTACAGGGGATGTTGTAAGCCAAAGGCAAACCGAAAGTGTTTTCAGAGAAAAGAGGGATCCACAATACCTGGAATAAATGGGAAGACTTCTTAGAGAAGCTGAGGTTTGAGATAAGCCTTGAAGTTAAAAGTGTCTATTTACCCTCCACACATTCTAGGTTACAAACAAATTGGGCAACTCTCTCTGCCTCCTAGGCAGCTTGGTAGCACAGTAGATAGAGCTCTGGGCCTAGAGTGTCTCAGATACTCACTAGCTATATGACTCTGAGCAAGTCATTTAAGCCTGGACTGCCTCAGTTTCCTGTAAACTCCTCAGTTCCTGAACTGCCTCAGTTCCCCATATAAAATGGGGATGATAAAACCACCTACCTCATAAGATATTTGTAAAGTGCCCAGCAATATGTGGCACATGTTGTTGAGTTGTTTCAGTTGTATCAGACTCTTCATGAACCCATCTGGGGTTTTCTTGGCAAAGATATTGTTGCCATTTTCTTCTCCAGCTCATTTTACAGATGAATAAACTGAGGCAAATAGGGCTAAATGACTTGCCCAGGGTCACACAGATAGTAAGTATCAGGTGTCTGAATCCAGATTTGAACTCAGGTCCTCCTGAATCCAGGGCCAGTGCTTTATCCACTTCGCCACTTAGCTGCACCCTACCCATGCTTTAAAACCAAATCCAAAAGCTTTCTCCTCCAGGTAGTCTTCTCTAATCCTGCCTTGCATGTTACATGGTATTTTGTTCTGTAATTTTGTAATCCATTTACCAAGTAATATTGTACATTATAACTATGTTCTGGTGCCTTTTCTTCCTTTCAAACTGTCAGTTCCCTGAGAGCAAAGATTATGTGTTATCACTATTCTATTTCCCCCAGCTCCAAGAACCGCGCTCTGTCCATAATAGACCCTTAGTAAATGTCTGCTGATTGACTGATTCATTCAAAATGGACAGCAGGTAAGAAAGCAGGTTAGATAGCAAGGCCTAGTGGGTAGAGAACCAGCTTTGGAGTCAGAAATTCCAGAGTCCAGGTTCCACCTCAGACACGTGCTAGTTGAATTCTAAGCAAGTCATCTCCTCTTGGTACCTCAGAGAACTAACTACATAGGACTCTGAATTGCAATGTCAGTGATTTTCATGAGTAGAGGCAGCTCCAGCACCTGAGTGATGAAATCACTAGTTCAGACCAATAACATGAGCAATAAGGAAAAGAAGAATGAGCTTCCTTACTGAGGAAGCTTCATTGTTTAATGGGATGAGGGTGGGTGGAAGGGAGTACAAATTGGCCATTCCCAGACATCTAGTCAGTCACAGAGAGGAAGGGGCACATTTCCAGAACTATCAGAGTCATAAAGTGAAGGAAAGAGTGAGAAAAGGATACCTGCCTAAGGGTAAGGTGACTTTGGAGGAGAAGGAGAAGGAAAAGGCCAGAGACTTAGAGAAGGGAGTAAAGCTTATTTGGAGCTTTTCCTGAAATTGGAGTCTAGGAGAGTCCAGTCACAAATCAGGAGGGTTGATCCAAGAATGGAAGTTTCACTAGAGTGAGAAGGCAGCTGGGGAGGAGAAAGAAGAGGAAGAGGAGGAAAAGGAAGAGGAAGAGGAGGGGGAAAGGATTAGGAAGAGAAGGAAGAGAAGGAGGAAGAGGCTGAGAATCAACAATAAAGTGAAGTGTATCTGGGGCATTGCCTGAAATAGTGGTCTGGAAAAGGCAGTCCCAATGCATGGTTTTGAGCAATTGTGTTTTGAGCATTTCTTCGTAAAGGAAGAATCAAGTCAATAAGTATTTATTAAGTGACTACTGTGTACTGTGCACTGTGCTACGTGCTGAAGATACAAAGAAAGGCAAAAGACAGTCCCTGCTCACAAGAAGCTCCCAGTCTACTGGGAGAGACAGCGTGCAAACAATGATGTACATAGGGGATATTTACAGGATATTGGAGATAATCAATAGAGCAAAGACACAAGCATTAAGGGAGATCAGGAAGGGGTTTTAAGGATATGAGGGAATCCAGAGGGTGGAGATGAGAAAGGAGAGAATTGGGGAATAGCCAGAGAAAATTCCCAGAGTTGGGCAATGGAGAGTCTTTTGTGGGGGAACAGCAAGAAGGTCAATGTCACCGGACCATGCAGTTATGTGGAGGGGAGTAAGGCATAAGAAGACTTGAATGGAGGGGGCAGCTAGATGGCGCAGTGAATAAAGCACCAACCATGGATTCAGAAGGACCTGAGTTCAAATCCGTCCTCAAACACTTGACACTTACTAGCTATGTGACCCTGGGCAAGCCACTCAACTCTGTTTGCTCCTCTGTAAAATGAGCTAGAGAAGAAAATGGCAAACATCTTTGCTTGTGGATATTTTTTCCTTAATGGTATTTTATTTGGGGGGGGGCAGCTAGGTGGCACAATGGATGAAGCACCAGCCCTGGATTCAGGAGGACCTGAGTTCAAATCTGACCTCAAACACTTGACACTTACTAGCTGTGTGACCCTGGGCAAGTCATTTAACCCTCATTGCCCTGAAAAAAAAGTAGTATTTTATTTTGTTTGTTCCAACTGCAAGTAAAGATAGTTTTCAACATTCATTTTTCTAAGATTTTGAGTTCCAAATTTTTCTCCTTCCCTCCCCCAAAAAGAGCAGGAAGCAATCTAATATTGGTTATGCAGTACAAGCAGGTTAAACATATTTCTACATTAGTCATGTTGTGAAAGAAGAATGAGAATAAAAGGGAAAAAACACAAGAAAGAAGAAAAAAGTGAAAATAGTATGCTTTGATCTGCATTCAGACTCCATAGTTCTTTTCCTGGATGCAGAGAACATTTTCCATCATGAGTCTTTTGGAATTGTCTTGAATTATTTTATTGCTGAGAAGTGCTAAATCTATCACAGGTGATCATCACACAATGTTGCTGTCACTGTATACAATGTTCTCCTGGTTCTGCTCATTCCATTAAGCATCAGTTCAAGTAAGTCATTCCAGGTTTTTCTAAAATCTACCTGCTCATCATTTCTTATAGCACAATGGTATTCCATTATATTAATATACTACAACTTGTTCAACCATTTCCCACTTGATGGGTATCCCCTCAATTTCCAATTTTTTTCCACCACAAAAAGAACAGCTATAAATATTTTTGTGCATGTGGGTCCTTTTCCCTTTTTTATATTCTCCTTGGGATGTAAAGCTATTAGTGGTATTGCTGGGTCAACAAGTATGCCCAGTTTTTATAGCCTTTTGGACATGGTTCCAAATTGCTCTCCAGAATGGTTGAATCCATTCACAACTCCACCAACAATGAATTAGTGTTCCGATTTTCCCACATCTTCTCCAACATTTTTCATTTTCCTTTTTTCTCATATTAGTAAAATAGGTTTGAGGTAATACCTAAGAGTACTTTTAATTTGCATTTCTCTAATCAGTAGTAATTAAAAATATTTTTTTTCATACGGCTGTAGATAGCTTTAATTTTTTCATCTGAAAAGTGCCTGTTCATACTCTTTGACCATTTCTCAATTAAGAATGATTTCTATTCTTATGTATTTGGAGAGGTTCTTTATGTTTTCCTTTACTTTTATATTCTTTTGATTCTGCTTTACTACTTCCTGATGTCTCATTGAGTCATTAGCTTCCATCTACCCAATTCTGATTCTTTTTTTTTTGAAGGGCAATGAGGGTTAAGTGACCTGCCCAGGATCACACAGGTAGTAAATGTCAAGTGTCCAAGGTCAGATCTGAACTCAGGTCCTCTTGAATCCAAGGCTGGTGCCCCATCCACTGCACCACCTAGCTGCTCCCCCAATTCTGATTCTTAAGGAATTCTTTTCCCCAGTCAGTTTTTGCACCTCCTTTCCTTTTGTCCAATTGCATTTTTAAGGAGTTATTTTATCTTATTCAAGCTTTTGTCTCTCTCTTGCATAACTCTCATTCCTTTTCCCAATTTTTTTCTAGCTCTCTTATTTGAGTTACAAAATCCTTTTTAAGCTCTTCCAAGAAGGCTTTTTGGTCTTGAGATCAATTCCTCTTTCGCTTTGAGGCCTTTTGTTTGTCTGTTTGTGTTTTTTTTGTTGTCGTTGTTTTCTTGTTTCTTTGTTTTTCTTTTTTTCAGGGCAATGAGGTTTAAGTGACTTGCCCAGTCACACAGCTAGTGAGTGTCAAGTGTCTGAGGCTGAATTTGAACTCAGATCCTCCTGAATCCAGGGCTGGTGCCCCATCCACTGCACCACCTAGCTGCCCCCTCCCTTTGAGGCTTTTAATGTAAGCATTCTAACATTGTCCTCTTCTGAGTTTGTGTTTTGGTCTTCCCTGTTGCCATAGTAGTTTTGTAAGGTGAGGATTATTTTTTGTTACTTATTCATATTTTAGCCTATTTCATGCCTTTTAAAGTTGAGCTCTGCTCCTGGGGTACAGAGTGCACTGTTCCAAGTGTCTTTTGCTGGGCACCAGGGGCCTTATAACTATCTTTTTGCTTTGAGGCCTAAGTGGCTTGCAGCCTGCTCGCTGCAATGTGGTGGCCCATCCTAGTTGCATCTCTTGTATGGTGGATACCCCAGATGGCAGATTGCCTTCTGAGTTGAAGCTGGGGGTCTCACAACTGGCCCTCTATGCCACTAACTGAGATAGGACTGCTGATCTGTGCTATGGCAAAGAGCCTCATGCTGGCTTGCTCAGACACTCTCTGGGCTGGGCTGCATCCCCTTTTTACCCAAGTGAGGCAGATCTTTCCTTCTTCTAAATGTAACGATTGGAATGATGCCACCTACTGGAGACTTACTGTAGAAAAGCTCCGCCATGAGGTGAAGGTCTCTGAGGGCAAGACCATGCGTCTTTTCTTTATTTTAAGCTGGATTATTGGTTTACTGTGTCTTTTTGTATGTTATATAGCTCCAGAACCCATTTAGAGGCTTGATAGAGGGAAATTTGGAAGAGGTCAGCAACTTCCTGGCTTTTCCTACCATCTTAACTCCACCCACGCTAGTATCTTTACCAAGAAAACTCCAAATGGGCTCACAAAGAGTCAGAAATGACTGAACAAGAAGAACTAAGGTGGTAGTGGTATCATAGGAGAGAGGGGGCATACATGAATGATTCTACAAAGGTAAAATCAATAAAATTTGGCAACTGATTGGACTTGAGAGGTACGAGACAGTGAGGATTAGAGGATAACACCTACATTTTGAGCCTGAGTGACTTGAAAAAAGGTAGCACCAATCCAGTTTAATGATGTCTAATAAGCGATCAGAAATTCGAATATCTGGAGGTTTTCAAGAAAAGTTAGGGCTAGATGAGTTGATCTGAGAATCATCAACATAGGGATGATCATTGAATCCACTGGAGTTGATATCATCAAGAAAAATAAATAACTATCTTATATTTGATCTTCATTTTACTTTGAGTTCCTTTCTCTTTCCTTTTGAGAAGACCCTTCACATGAATCAAACCCAGGTTTTAAGTTATTCTCCCTGGAGCTCTGAGATGGGAACATAAGGAACCAGAAAGTACAAAAATGATATTGACTACTTTCTTTAATGGAGAGGCTCCCCCAAGACTGAACTCAGGGCCCACGTGAGCACAGAGCTAGGATTCCCATAGTGGGAGAGAGAGTGAGCATACCAGTCCCCTTGGAGCCATTGAGTCCATTGTTACAATAGGAATTTCTGTGGGAAGAGGATTTTTCACCTCTAGTAAAATACCTTTTGATGAATGGTCAGAATTACAAGGGAAAGGGTGCTGAATATGAAGTCAGAGCACCTGGGTTTGGATCCCATGGCTTCTCCTTACTGTATGACCTTGGGGGAGTCATTTAACAATGTGTCAGTCTGATTTTTTTTATATATATTTTAAATGACGAGATCATACTCAAAGAACTTTAAAGTCCTTTAATGCTCTCAATGTGTGATCTTGTCAACCAGGAACAAACAATGTCTATTGGCAGTTTCTATTTTGCTGAGAGTAATTTTCTCCTGGAAACCAAGCAGAAGCTGAAGCCAGTCAAGGATAAGTTAGCCCCAGGACTAAATATTGGAGAGGGGCAAAGAAGGTTCATTTCCCCTCTGGGACTGGAGAAAACAGAGGGAAGAACTGACAGACTAGCTTTAATAAAACTTGGGTTGCTTTCATCTTGATTAATCCCTGGAGGAATAGGCTTCCGTGCCTATAGCCTAATTGCTTTCTCAGCAACAGCTGTTGTAAACCAGCTCCTCACACGTGTGGAGGCAATCACATGGAGAACAGTGTATACTGAACCCTATTCTCCAATCCACAGGTAAGAGAGTGGGCAGCAAAACCATAGCTAGGAATTCTGACACTTAGGATATATTTAGTTGAATAGGGATTGGGGGTGTCTAAGGGAGACTGAATAGAGAGTCTGCCTTAGACACATGGGAGTAAGGGAGGTTGAGGAGCTAGGAGACTATGGTGTTCAAAGTAGGTAAGGGTTAGAGTAGAGATGATGAGTCACAGTGGATAGAAAACCAGGCCTGGAGTCAAAAAGACTCATCTTCCTGAATTCAAATCTGGCCTCAGATACTTACTGGCTATGTGGTGCTGGGCAAGACACTTAACCCTTTTTATTCAGTTTCCTCATCTGTAAAATGACCTGGAGAAGTACATGGCAAACCACTCCAGCATCTTTGCCAAGAAAAACCCAAATGGGTTTTTTGCCTCAGTTTCCTCATCTGTAAAATGACCTGGAGAAGTAAATAGCAAACCTCTCCAGTATCTTTGCCAAGAAAAACCCAAATGGGGTCATAGGGAGTTGTAAACAACTCAATTGAAGACTGTGAACTTATTAATCAGAAGTGGGAAATTTTCTAGTTAAGGCTTTGTTCCTAACTCATGGCTGCTCTTCTTCTTACTTATGAGTTGGTAATGAATCAGGCTCACTATAGTCACATGTGTGGGATTTGGTTTCCAATAGCTGTTGCTGAACTTATTGGGTAGAAGGGGGAGTGATCAGGAGGTCCATAGATGTCAGGTACAAGGAGCTCTATAGAATTAAGTTCACTTCAAAGGATGAAATGTGATTGCTGAGTGGTAAAAGAGGATGAACTGAAAGTATCAATGAAGAGCAAAAAATAGGCTAACCCCTCCTGGTCCTGATTCTTAGAGTATACTAGAGAAGGAGCAATCAGTCCCAAGATTGGTCAAAAGGGTATCAAGAGATGTCTTCAGGATGAAGTCAGGGTTTAGTTAATTCCAGAAAATGGAAGGAATATGACAGGAAGAAATCTAAGATGAAGGAGAATTTGATGGAGAGCCAGATTTCAGAGGCAATAGTGAAAAGAAAGGGTGGGAGGGTAACATTTCAGTTTTCTTTTGGTGGGGCATGGCCAAACAATTCTGCCTTTGCTAATGGTCCCTCTGCTGATCCCTTCCTGCCACAATGACCCACACTGATCCCAGGTGTCCCATGTGACATGGGCTCCAAGTGCAGGTACCATGTCAAGAACAGTCCCCAATGGGTAGGCGAGCCTTAGTTAAGGGACAAGATGGCCTCATGACGTTAGGTGGCAAGCAGCACTTAGGGCCTAGCCAGAATATAGGCTTGTTATGCAGTCAGTGTTCTCTGCTGATCAGGGTTGATGGGGAAAGTTTGAACCCCTCCCTTCCCCATGTCTGTTCCCGGGACTTTTCCCCCAAGTCTTCCCATTCCATTTCTCTTTCTGTTCATCAGGCTTGATTCTGATGGATTGTTGGGCCTGAGTCAGTAAGACCTGAGTTTAGAACCATCCTCAGACACTCACTAGCTGTATAAACCTGGGCAAGTTACTTAATCTCTGCCTTCTCCAATTTCCTCATATGTAAAATAAGATTAAAAATAGCACCTGCCTCCCAGGTGAGAATCAAATGAATGAATATTGGTCCAGTCCTTTGCAAATCTTCAAGAGCTATCTGAATGCTAGCTAACTGTATTAGAAGGGGTCACAGTAATGAAGAAGCGAATAGCAATTAACTGTTGCTAAATACATCTGGTAAAGTTATTATAAATAACTCAGAATCATTTGTTAATTGGGTTGTTTACTCATCGAATACTTAATCATCCGCTTCTCTCCAACCTATCCAAATTATTCTCATCCTTGAATCTCAGCTTCTGTTGTTCAGTCATTTCAGTCATGTCCAACTCTCCATGACCCCATTTGGGGTTTTCTTGGTAAAGATTGAGGAGTGCTTTGCCATTTCCTTCTCCGGCTTATTTTACAGATGAAGAAACTGAGGCAAGCATAGTTAAGTGACTTGCCCAGGGTCACACAGCTAGTAAGTGTCCGAGCCTGGATTTGAAATCATGAAGATGAATCTTCTTGATTCCAGACTCATTTGCTCTATCCACTTCACCATGTAGCTGTTCATTTGAGTCTTAGAACCAATGCCATCTCCTTTAAAAAAAATCTCTCTGATTGTACAAGTTCTCTCTCCCTCTTCTGAATTTATAATATAAACCACATAATTTAAAGGTTTATCAAGCAAGTGAAGTCAAGTCTTAGATCAGCTCTACCTTTGCACATTTTAATTTGACTTCCCGTCTGTTCCATGCTAACTTGTGGTTTTCGACTGATTTTCTACTAAGTAGCATGAATTTATTCCTGAAGATTTGTGGTTCACTCCTCAGTGATGCAACAGAAGGAGAAAAATAAAACTTCTCAAAGGAAGCCATTTCCTATATTTCTTGGTAAATTTCAAAGAAACAGAATGTGGTTAGAGATTATAGAGATATGCTTGTACTTAGTGAAATCACCGGTTCCCCGAATTATGTTTTACATTATCCTCTATTCTTCAATTGTTTCTGCTTTTATTAATCAGTTATTCTCTCTCAAAGGTCTTCAATACCTGATTGCCTTTTCCCTCCCAGTCTTCACTCTCCTTGAAGTCTTGGCAACTTTTAGCAATACTTGACCATCCTGTTTTACTTACTGTTTCTTTCCTCGGCTTTAGAAACACTATACCCTCCCAGTTCTATTCTTACCCGTCCTAAAACTTACATTTCCTGGAAAATCTTGATTATTTCCCCAATTATCTATGAAGTGAAAGTTTTAGGGAAAAGCTAATGAGTAAATTATTGGATATGTTGACTATTATTATTCTGATTCTCATCTCCCCCAATTTTGGCTCCGGTTCCACTACATGGTTAATCCAGATACTCTGGCTATGGCTTTGTTTCTAACTCATGGCTGTTACTCTTCTTACCTGTGAGTTCCCAACTCAATCAGACTACTACAGTCACACATGTTTGCAATAGCTGTTGCTGAACTTATGGGAAGAAGGGAGAGTGACCAGGAGGTCCACAGATGTCAGCAACAAGGATCTGGATAGAACTGAGTTCACTTCAAAGGATGAGATGTGATTGTTGAGTGGTAAAAGAGGATGAACTGAAAGTGTCAATAGGGAGCAAAAAAATAGGTTAACTCCTCCTGGTCCTTGCTCTCAGGGTATACTAGAAAATGAGCAACCAGTCCCAGTTGCCTATGGAGAATTTGTCTCCACAAGTTCCCCTCACTTGCCCTCAACCCCACCCCTGCTTCCCTTTTCAGTTCAAAGATGACATCCTCCTGCCAATTTCCCCCACTGTTTGCAGGAGCCATGGCTGTCTACCTACTTCCCCAGGTCCAGACTGATTAAGGTACAGATCACCTCCCTCACCAGAGAAATGCTCATCCAGGTTTATGACACCCAGAGTACATCACACATGCAGTCATAACCACAGGCAATTCCTAAAATAGTAAGGGAAGGGCCATTTCCTTAAAGACTTACATCCCAATGTGATGAGACATCTCAGCATAGGACTTATTGAATACGGCATAAAATATACTTCACAGGGTGCTTTTGTGGAG
The DNA here is from genome assembly GCF_019393635.1 of Dromiciops gliroides. NCBI lineage: Eukaryota > Metazoa > Chordata > Mammalia > Microbiotheria > Microbiotheriidae > Dromiciops > Dromiciops gliroides. The sequence goes on along the minus strand of NC_057864.1, from coordinate 54,166,675 downwards.
ACAGTGCTTTGTAAGTCACAGAACACTCTAGAGACGTGAGCTATTATGATTGTTATCTTAGGAGAGAGTTTAAGACTAATAGCTGTCTGTTCTCTTCAGTGATCAGACCCCACCTGAAGCATCATATTCAGTTCTGGGTACCAAATTTTAGAAAGGCTATTAACAAGCTGGAGGGCAGCAAGAGAAAGAAAACCAGAAAATTGGAGTGATTGTGATCTCCAAACACAATATCTTTCCCTCTTGCCCCTAGTGCTAAGACCCACTTCTTCCCCATTACCTTGTATCTATTTTATTTTTATTTTGTATAGCATATTGTCTCCACCATAAAAGGTAAGCTACCAAAAGGCAGTTGTAAAGCATGAAACACAGTAAGTACTTAATCCTTGCTTATTGAGTTAGTCATCCGTGCTTCATCACTTGTCCTCACCATTCCATATCCAACAATTGCCAAATTTTATTATTTCAACCCTGCCCCCAAATACAATTCCTCATTCTTATCATCATTGTAGCTCTTGTCTGATTATTGTTGTTGTTTGTCCTTCATTCTCGGAGAGGACCATGACATCAGGAGGTGATGTCATGACTTGCAGTGAATTGGATTTAAGTGAGGGAGGGCTGTGTAAGATCACCAACCTCACTCTCTCTTCCATAGCCATCTGGGTCCAGTGGCAAGATATATACATCAGGATGACTGGAGATTGTCCTGGATGTTTGAAGCAATAGGAGTTAAGTGATTTGTCCAGGGTCACACAGCTACTATCATGTGTCTGAGATCAGATTTGAACTCATGTCTTCCTGACTCTGTCCACTGCATCATCTAGCTGCCCATCTTGTCAGGACTATTGTAATAACCTCCTAATTAGTCTTCCTCACCCCAGTGTTTTTCTCTCCCTAACCCATTCTTTCCATTGTTACCAAAGTAATCTTTCTGATCCAGAAATAAGACCATCACTCTCCTTCTTAAATACCTTCATTAGCTTCACTTCTCTTATGAATAAAACCCTTGGCCTCCAGAGTCTTGGCTTAAATATATCCATCCACTTTTAAGGGTTCTCTGCTCCCAGCCAAATTTGACAAGTCCCTATTCTGCAATATTGTCCTAACTTCTCCCAATTCTGTCTTTCATGCACACTGTAGCCTGAAATTCTCTTCCCTTCCCTGCCCCATAACTGCATATTGAAATCAATTTCCTCTTTTGAGGGCTAGCTCAGGTGGCTTCTATTTCCTCCTTCCCTGAATCATGGAGTAACCTTAATAAATGCCTTTGGACTGACCACTCCTAAGCGGTTTATCACCTTCTAACATATTAAAGTTGTCAGATATATGGCTATGTAATATACACACATGCATGTATATGTATATATATGTACATATATACACATATGGATATGTGTAAACATATATACATATGGATTGCCTAAATGTATGGACATGACTCCTGATTGATGTGGATAAAACTGTCCCACTCCTCTTTAATAGGGACTATGATTTCTGCCTTAAAGGAAGAATCCTATCTCCAAAAGGAATATGAGGCTGGAATTATATCCATCTGTCCCCTCAAATATCTCTTATATAGTCTATATTGCCACAGTTTTTATGGGATCAGAATAAAATCAGTTTCTCTGTTTACTTTTTGGGGGAGGGCACCCCTTTAGCTTCCACTCACCAGCTTAACTCCTTCTCCCCAAATGCTGGTTCCACAAAAGACTATTACAAACAGAAGTCAATTTCTTTTCACATATTGGGAAGACACCCAAGCCTTCACTGGCAGTCCAGTTACAGTTAATTTTTGTTCATATCTTCTCCTTCCCACTCAATCTGTAAGCTCTTTAAGGGTTGGAACTATACTTTTGTATACCCAACATCTAGCAATTTTGTGTTTACCAAATGTTTCTTGAATTGAGTTTTCTGTAATACCTGGGTGTTCCAGCAAGTTCCTTAGCCTCGTCTCTGAGTTTTTGCTCAGGAATATTCAACACAGACTCTCTGCCCCTGATAGTGGCTCTCCCTAAGTGCTTGTTATTATTCAGTCATATCTGATTCTTCCTAACACCATTTAGGGTTTTCTTGGCAAAGGAAGTGGTTTGCCATTTCCTTCTCCAGTTCATTTTATAGATGAGGAAACCGAAACAAACAGAGTGAAGTGACTTGCCCAGGGTGACACAGTAAATATCTGAGACCAGATTTGATCTCAGGAAGATAAGTCTTTCTGATTTCAAGCCCAGTGCTCTATCCCATACCACCTATCCCCGCCTCATCCATTTGTATGGGATTATAGCCATTTCACTATCTCCTTCAAAATTCACCTGAATAAAAAATACAAATTAACCCTCATATCTGGTGGTAGATCTGACTGTTCTATGGGTCAGAGCCCTGAGAATAATAATGTTTGTTAGTCCAGCACAGTTACTTCTAGTTCTTTATGAGAAAAGATCTCTTTAGAAGTTCACTATCTTTAGGATAATGAGAGGGTTGATGATAACGACAATGATGATGATGGATGTTGAAGAAGCCATGCTATACTTCTTCTAGCCTTTCAACAAAAATGGCTTTGCTCTGATTGAGGCAAGTTAGATCACTCTGGAAGAGGCTGACTCCACCTGTGAGCTTATTTGCTTCTGACTCATGTGGGATGACAATGATTTCGTTTCATTACCTTTTCAATTCCAAACTCAAGAGGCTCTTGGGATAGAGCTAGGTGGGCAGCTGAGCTAAATATCCTTTGACTGACATGTGTTGGCATTGAATGAGGATGTTTTTCCCCCATTCCTGATTACCTTTCTGAAGTAGCATGTGCTCATTTAGTTTCTTCATAAGAGAAAAAGAGAGAAGGGTCATGTCACATAATTCCTTTCTTCCATAAAGCTCAGAGTAATTTGTAGCCCTATTTTCACCCATACTTATAGCACTTGTGTGAGGCAGGTGGGAATCATGATGAATGGGACCACTTGCTGGTGGAGGGAGTGAGTTTCCTTTGGACCCTATGAAGATAGTTTGGTTATTGATATACTATGAGATGAGCTCATTCCCTGGGTGCTTTCACAGTACAGAACCTGGATAGATAATTAATAGACTTAGGGATTTTAAAAAATCCATTTAAAATATGGTTAAATTAAAGTACAGGTAGGGGAGGTAATTTCCTCCAAGGTCACACACATACACAAAGAGTCCAGGGCAGAAACTGGTAATAGAAGTAAGTTTTCCTCATGGCCCATCCAATGGCTTTCTTTTCTGGATGAAGGAAATCCCGCTGGTAGCCTGTCAAAAATGGAACTCGTTATATCTCAAACGCTTGCATCACTTCCTAACTTCCCTGTTGTTCCCACAATCAAGAAGGCAGGACAATTGATCTATGGGAGCCGGAAGACAGCAGCAGCTTCCATCACCCCTAATGAGAACATTATCCTCTCTCCCATTGCCTATGGGCAGCTTTTTAAAGCAGAGACAGCACAGGTTTCTGGACAATAGCTAGATTGGTCCTTTATTCAGTGGTTTTGAATGTATTGGAGAGACAGAGAGAGAGAGAGAGAGAGAGAGAGAGAGAGAGAGAGAGAGAGAGAGAGAGAGAGAGAGAGAGGCAGAGAGAGACAGAGAGAGACAGAGAGAGAGACAGAGAGAGAAAGAGAAGCAAAAGTTAAAATGCCAAGTGACAGAGCTGTACTGGGGAGTCTAGTTCACTGGGTGGCTTGGAATCAGCAAGATTCATCTTCATAAATTCAAATCTGGCCTCAGACACTTACTAGCTGTATGACCCTGCACAAGTCACTTCACCCTGTTTGCCTCAGTTTCCTCATCTGAAAAAATGAGCTAGAGAAGGAAATGGCAAATTGCTCCAGTATTTCTGCCAAGAAAACCCCAAGTTGGGTTATAGAGATTCAAACAAAACTGAAAAACAACTAAGAAAAGACAAGCACTTAGACAGAGGCACAATCAGGAGCAGGAAGCCTATGTTAAATATTCCTTAGCACAGGTTCAGGGATGAGTCCAAGAAACTCCTTCCTGAACCTTTTCCTACCTTCTCACTCTGGGACATATTGGGACAGGTGGGTGGTACAGTGCATAGAGCACTAGCCCTGAAGTTGGAAGGATCTGAGTTCAAATCTCTCCTCAGAAACTTACTAGCTGTGTGACCCTGAGTAAGTCACTTAACCGCATTTGCCTTAAACAGTTGGGGGTATATATAGTTATCCTAATATATGTCTCGCCACTGGACCCAGATGGCTCTGGAGGAGTGAGATTGGTGACCTTGCAGATCCCTCTCTCACTTAAATCCAATTCAGTGCAAATCATGACATCACCTCCCACTGTCATGGTCCTCTTTGAGAATGAAGAACAAAAACACCCTGTGACGTAGATCATGAGACCCTGGCAGTCAAAGTCCATGGGACTTTTCTGTTTTTTTTTTCTTTTTCAGTCATTTCAGGTGTGTCTGACTCTTCGTGACCCCATTTGGGGTTTTCTTGGCAGAGATACCAGAATGGTTTGTCATCTTCTTCTCTAGCTCATTTTACAAATGAGGGAACTGAGGCACACAGCTAGGAAGTGTCTGAGGATAAATTTGAACTGAGGAAGATGAGCCTTCCTGACTACAGGCCCAGAATTCTATCCACTTCACTAGCTAGCTGCCCTATTTCTGTTTATAGTACCAATATTCTACTAGTCACCTTGTTCGCAGCACTGAATCATCTTTCAAATTTAGCAAAATCTAATTTGGCAGACATTTGTCAAAACACATGGTAAATGTAAGGCACTGTGCCAAACCCTGAAGATATATAGGTGAAAATAAGAGTCCTCACCCACATAGTGCTTAATATCTAATTGTAGATGGCGAGTGAGGGTGCCACATGTACAAATAAGTATGATGCAAGCTAAAATGTGGAAAGGGCAAAAGAAGACCCAGAGAAGATGCTTTAAAAAAACTGTAAAATGCAGGGATCCCTTTCAGTGGAGGGGAGAGGGAAGGAAGGTTTAATGAAGGAAGTGGTTGGACCTTGAAAGAGAAGAAAGAATTTAATAGGCCAAGATACAAGATGAGCATTATTCTAGCTCTGGGAGAAAGCATCTGTCAGCACAGGAAGGTAGAAGACAAAAGAGGGGAAGAACTAATAGGCTACTTGGGGTGGAATTTACATTACGTGAAGAGGAGCAATATGAAATAAAGTTGGAAAGCTGAGTGGAAGCCAGATGATAGGCATTATTCTTCCAGCAATAAGAATATCTTAAATATCAGATTAAGGATGCCGTACATTATCCTTTAAGCAATAAGGGTTATAGGGCTCTTTTTTTTTTTTTTTTTTGGTGAGGCAATTGGGGTTAAGTGACTTGCCCAGGGTCACACAGCTAAGTAAGTGTTATGTGTCTGAGGCCGGATTTGAACTCAGGTACTCCTGAATCCAGGGCCCATGCTTTATCCACTGCGCCATCTAGCTGCCCCAAAGTTTCTTATGCATGGGCTTGTCAGTGTGCTCTGGTGACTGATGTGTGACTTTTTTTTTCTTTTTCTTTTTTTTTTTTTTCCAGGGCAATGGGGGTTAAGTGACTTGCCCAGGGTCACACAACTAGTGTCAAGTGTCTGAGTTCGGATTTGAACTCAGGTACTCCTGAATCCAGGGCCGGTGCTTTATCCACTGTGCCACCTAGCCGCCCCTTATAGGGCTCTTAAACATCCGGGTGACTGTGTATAGGCAATAAAGAAAAGGAACAAGCATTTATCAAGTACTAAACTATGTGGCAGATACTAAGCTAAGCCTTTTACAAATATCTCCTTTGATATTCACAATTATGAAAGGGAGGTATTATTATTATCATCCCATTTAAAAGATGAGGAAACTGAAGCAAACAAAAGTTAAGTGACTTGCCCAGAGCCACACAGCTAGAATGGATTTGAATTCAGGTCTTCCTGACTCCAGACAAAGCGCTTCATCCACTGTGCCACCAACCTGACTCTATATAAGAACTCTGAGGGTCTCAAATGTCAGGCTAGGGTCTTTGTACGTTAGCCTATGGGTAATAAAGAGTTACTGAAAGTTTTTGAAAAAGAGAAGTATGTCGTCAGAGCTGTCCGCTAGGATGATAAATTTGAGTACTATTTGAAAGGTAGATTAGAGGAGGGAGAGTCAAAAAGAGTACTTAAGCGGCTGTGACATATTTCCTATCACTTTATTTTTCTTGCTCCCTCCCCCCAACATGTGGAAATATATTTTGGCATGCCTTATAAGTACAATGGGCACTGCGTCTCTTGCTTTCTCAATGGGTGAGGGAGAGGCTGGAAGGAGGAGGAAAATTCAGAACTGAAAATAAAAAATTCTAAATAATAAACTTAATTGTATGCTTAAACAAGAGGCCATGATGATAGTCTAGCTGAGAAGCAATGAGGGTTCAAATTAAGGTGGTAACAACGTGACTGGAAAAGAAGGGGCATATTAAGCAATACTGGGGCTATAGAATTGAAAGCACTTGAATATGAGAGATGAGGAAGAGAAGGAGTGATGATGATCCTCGAGGTCGGGAACTTTGGTGGCTGGGCCAATGGTGGTGACATCAAGAAAATTGAATGGAGGATGGAGGGAGGGATAGGAGAGAGTGGGGAAAATGATAAATTTAGTTTGGAAAATGCCGAATTTAAGGGGTGGGAGATAGTCTATGTGGAGATGTCTAGCAAGCAACTAGAAAAGTAGAACTGGACATTTAAGAAAGGATGGAGGATGGATATATAAAATGGGAATCATCAGCAGAGAGTCACTAACTGAAAGTATTAGACTGGATAAGATGACCAAGACAGAATGTAGAGAGCCAAAGGAAAGGCAATGAGAATGGATCCCACCTACATAGCCAATTAATGGCCAAGTAATAATGACTTAAGGCAGCTCAATAGCTCAATGAATAGAACTCTGGGCCTGGAGTCATGACTGATCTGAGTTCAAATGCAGCCCACAAGACTTACTAGCTGTGTGACCCTAGGCAAGTCACTTGTTATTGACTTGGTTTCCTCAAAATAGGCATAGTAATAACACCTACTTCCCAGAGTTGTTGTGAAGATCAAATAAGATAATATTCATCAAGTTCTTTGCAAACTATAAAGCACTATATAAATAGTAGCTGCTGTTATTAATTTCACCTCAAGTCACATCAACAACAAGCATTTATTAAACACCTACTGCATGTCAGACACTGTACTTAGTTCTAGAATAACCTCTCAATATTTCTCCAATTTCTTACCACATTCATTCTCATTCATGCTCTCATTTCTCTTTGTAGAAATTATTTGAAAAGCCTTCTTAATGGGTGTCCCTCCTTCCAGGGGGTTCTTCCTCCAAGTCATCCTTCACGTGGTTCCCATTTTAATTTTCTGAATGTACAGATGAGGGGAAGCATGTTTATGATAGGGTGATTTCAGAATCAGAATTTTAGCATTGCCAATGACATGTATTGTCTGTGTGACCCTGGGCTAGTCATTGAACTTCTGAGTGTCCCAGGAGAAAGCACTAGCTCCACCTGTTTCACCACATACCTAGGACGTTTAGTTACAGAGCAGGTGCTGCTCTGCATTGGCATAGGGAGTTTTCTTACTGGAATTTCCTGATATAAGTGAAATTCCAGGTCCCATTCACCTTCTTCACCTTCCCCCAGCCCCAATCACATTCATTTCCCTCTACCACATAAGGACATGACAGATCCAAGTGACTATGGAATATGTCAAAGTGCCTTGGTCTGCATTGAAGGGATCTCCTGACCTGCTGCTACTGCCTTTTCCAGCCTTGCTTCACCTCACTCTCCTCCATATAGTCTATGCTCTAGCCAAACTGGGCTGTTGGCCATTGCACCAAATAGCCAAGACCTCTCCACCGTTTTTTCTTTTTGTTCTGCCCACACAAAGCACTAGACTTGGAATGCCCTGTCCTATGTTTTAGCTGATTAAAAACCTGTCCATACTTCAAGGCTCAACCCAAAATGCCAATTGCTCCTTGAACCCTTCTCTGATCCCTGGCCCATACTCTTGCACATGGTACACGTGCCCCAAGCATACACTACATGAATGCCTGAAGGATGCAGCTCATCCCTGCTTAGCTTCCTTCTAGGCATGGCTCAGATATTACTTTTTATTTGAAGCTTTTCCCAGCGACACCATCCTCCTTCCCCCTCAACACACATACACATGCACAAGCACATCTACACACACACATCCACCTATTACTCACACAGACCCACACCCCCCACACTCACTTACACACATGCACACACAGAGACACCCCCACACAAATACACACACACAGACACTTGCACACACAGGTTATTAGCACTTTTTGGAGTTACCTTTTATTACTTTGTATACATTTTAAATTTGCTTCCTTGCATTCGTCTTGTGTCTGCTAACAGAAGTAGGCTCCTTGAGGGACTGTTTGATTGTTTTTTTCTTTATAAATCCAGATCCTAGTACAATGCCCATCACACAACAGATGCTTTATACATGTTTGTTGAATTGAATTCTCCTCTTTAGAACTGATCTGTCCCCCCTCAGAACTCTCATAGGCCTCTCTTCACACCTTATCCATACACATCTTTTTTATATTGTCTTATAGCTTTTTGAATATGTCATATTCTAACTCTCATGCTGGCTCACCCAGATCTCACTGGATTTGAAAGCTCACTGAAGACAAAGACTGCGTACTTCCTCAAGAACCCAACATAGTACCCGGTACTTAATGAATATTTGCTGAATTTGGATTTGAAGAGGTCCAGAAGAACTAGAGGTGGCCAAGGAGGGCCATCAGCAAAACTGTGAATATAGTGACATCCGCTTTCTGCCTTCTTGGCATTTCCCTGGCCATTCTAGGATCCCTTACTGGGATAAGATCATCAATATAGTGCTGTAAGGCGTCTTAGAGACCATTGAATTCGACCGCTATTGAACAGATGAAGAAGCTGAGGCACAGAGAGGGTAAGTGACTTGTCCAGGGTCCCATAGTTAATGTATCTAATGCAAGATTCAGTCTCAGGTCATCCTGTCTTGGAATTCAGCTTCTTTCCACTGTACCTCTTAACTGCAGCACTTACTTAGCTGTGTGGCCCTGGGAAAGTTACTTAACTACTGCCTTCCTCAGTTTCCTCATCTATAAAATGGGGTTAATGATAAAAACCTACCTCCCAGGCTTGTTGTCAGGATAAAATGAGATAATATTTGTACAGCACTTTGTAAACTGCAAAGCATTAAATAAGTGCTGCCTACCTTTATTATTATTACTATTAATTATTGAAAAGAAGATTCCCCCTAAGGTATTAAGATATAACAATAATTAAGGTATTATTAAGTTATTTAGGTACAGGGGGCCTTCTTGGCTTCCCTCAATTCACACCAACTCTATCTGTTCTATTTAAAAGGGGAGAAGGGAATAATAATTTATTAAGTGCTTTGCAGTAATCTCATTTGATCTTCACAACAACTCTGAGAATTTGGTTATATGCACTTGGGAAACCAAAGTAGACAGAAGTTAGGGGACTTGCCCAGGATCACAAAGCTAGGAAGTATCTGAGGCCAAATTTAAACTCAGGCCTTCCTGACTCTAGGTCCACTGCTGTATCGACCTAGATTCTCAAAATCATTAAGATGCAAGGGCAGAGGGGGCAGCTAGGTGGCCCAGTGGATAAAGCATTGGCCCTGGAGTCAGGAGGACCTGAGTTCAAATCCAGCCTCAGACACCTGACACTTACTACCTGTGTGACCCTGGGCAAGTCACTTAACCCCTCATTGCCTTGCAAAAAAAAAAAAAAAAGATGCAAGGGCAGAGCCATTGTGAGACAGTCAAAAAACCACTGTATTTAGAGTCAAAGAACCCAAGTTTAAATCCCAGTCCAGCCACTTTCCTTTATATATTTATTTTGTATATTTATATATTATATATCTATATGTATATATGTATGTATGTATGTATGTATGTATGTATATTTCCTTCTCTATAGAAGGCCTCTAAGACCTTGGGCAATTCAATCAACTTCTTGGGAGCTATGCTCCATTGATAATAACATGAATCCATTTGACAAGACAGCCCTTAAGGCCCCTTTCAACCTCTGAATCTGTTATTTTGTAATCAGGCCTAGTATTATTCCATCCTTAACTACCTGTGATGGAAAAGAAGATTCACATTTTCTTCTCTCTCTACTTCTCTCTTATCCTTCTCCTTTAAATACTAAGACCTATATTGCCTCCAGTTGGACCTGTTACCAGCCAAAACTATATCCAAACTCCAGCAAAGGATGGGCTAAGGAGGGGTTAGCCCAGTCAGAAAACAAGGAAGGGGGCGATAGTACAGCTAACGAGTTCTTGCTATTTGAAGATTATCTTCCCATTCATTCTTCAGGCCAAGCCCTGTTTGGAGTCTGCAAAGCCAATTTGGTCTGGGTTGTCATGGGAACAGAGAAAGGAGTTCCTGGAACTGCTGTAATAATTGCTGTCAGCTCAAAGGGCAGCTTTCCACTTCAATATCGTCCCATGTGTCTGAATCAGGCTGCCCAGGAGTGGGAAAATGGGTGTCAAAAGTCTCTTCTTTTGCATGTTAGGAAGAGAACAGTATCCGCAGCTGTCCACGTTGTCCTAATGGGCGGGTGGGCAGCTCACCTGTGCTAGCTTAATCCAGTTAAATTTTGTCATCAATGTCTGTTTTCCAATTGTGTTTATTGTCCTATATTACCTGGAGGAGTGTGAGACAGTTTGCAGTATGTGCCTTGCACTAAATAAAGGAGTCAAGGCTGGGTACAGGCAATGAGAAGACCAGGATCCCTGCACATTTGCCAGGGGTCAGGGAGCATAGTGTATGGACCAGTAGAATGACACTGTGACTCTGGCCTCTCACATATCACATTTCAGCTTGTTTAAGACACTCAGAAAGAATAAGTTCAGGGCTCAAAGTGCATAAGGGCAGAATCTCAGAATTCCAGAATCTCTGACCCCAACCCACTGCACATTTTATTCCTAGTATCTGTAAAATCTTGCAGACCCTAAAATGATGCATGAAATATGGGGACCCTGATACTGATCTTGGAATGTCAGTCCATCAGTCAACAAACACTTACAATTTGCCATGTGCCAGACATTGTGGTAAACACTGGATACAAAGAAAGGCAAAAAAAATCAGGGGCACATATGTGGCATAGTAGATAGAGTAATGGGCCTAGAGTCAGGAATACCTGAGTTCAAATCCAGCCTTGGACCCTTACTAGCTGTGCAACCCTGAGCAACTCAATTAACCCTGTTTGCTTCTGTTGCTCATTGTAAAATTAGTTAGAGATGGAAATAGCAACCACTCCAGTATCCTTGCCAAGAAAACCCCAAAGGGGGTCAGAAATAGTTAGACATGATTAAAAAACAACTGAACAACAACTCATTTTTCTGTAATGTGTAAATGTTTGTAATGTGCTTTCTTCACAAGTGAGGTAGATGGATATTGCTGCAAGCATTTCTTCTTGTTCATGGTCTAGACTTATGATTTTATGAGTGTGAGGGCTGCCCTCTACTATCACTTACAAAATTCCCTCTACCAATGAAAATCAACAGCTTATAGTCAACAATATTATAAATATAATCAAATTTGAAAGACTTGGGAATTCTAATCAACACAATGGCCAACCAAGACTCTAAAGGACTCATGATGAAATATGTTATTCGCTTCTAGATAGAGAACAAATGGATTCAGAGTGCAGATTAAAGCACTCTTTTCATTCTTTTTCTTTCTGGTACATGTTTGAACATTCTGCGTTGGTCTATTTCATAGATGGTAATAGGTTTTTCAACTGACTATATAATCAGAGTTATCTGTGTCTTAAAACTTCCTGATTGAGCACAGTCTGCCATATTTCCTGCATTCACATCTAAGGGTGAAGGATTTCTTTATTCACAGCAAATTACATCATGTGATAAGAAGGAAGGACCTGTGGATCAGCTCACCCACTTGGGTCATATGGTCCTGAGAAATGAGCTTGGGGTTTTGGTCTTGCCTCATTTGTTCTCAGATCCAGGAGCTTGAACCATGAGAATCCCATAGAAACCTAGTCTACGCTAGCCAGACAAGAAAGGAAGCCCTTAGAATCCATGGTATTAGATATGGCCTAGTGGTCTTGAACTTGATGGGACTAATAATATGTAGAAAATTAATTAAGCAGTGAACCGAATCTCCTTCTGCTCCTTAGATGCCAAGTTCATAAGGAGGGATTAAACTCTCAATTTATTGAGGAAAAATGTTTATATGTTTATTCTTAATATATACTTTTTTTTTGGTGAGGCAATTGGGGTTAAGTGACTTGCCCAGAGTCACACAGCTAGTAAGTGTCAAGTGTCTGAGACCAGATTTGAACTAAGGTCCACCTGACTCCAGGGCTGATGCTTTATCCACTGTGCCACCTAGCTACCCCTATATACCTTTGAAGTAAACATTACTTTGTAAAAAACTTATATTAATTGTTAAATGGAATTAGATTGCAAATCACTTGCCCCTAAAAAGGAAGGGAAAACACAATTAATGGGGACTTAAGACAATGATAGAAAAACCTTTCCCCAAATATCTCAGAGTATTTGAGAACTTTTTGATAGAGAGGACAAAATGTAACAGATCCATACCGGAATCCAACCCTTGTTATGATAATAATCACTATTATTTAAGGTTTGCAATATGCTTTACATATACTATCTCATTTGTGAGAAGACTGAGGCTTGAAAGATGTCATTTGCTCAGGAAGAGAGTATTAAGTTTCTGAGCAATGATTTGAACTTAGATCCTTAATGATTCCATACTATCTGCTATGCCAGGAGGAGTCAAGTCCATTCAATCAAAGTTTTAAAAAATTTTCAGTGTGCTGTCTCTTGTCCTGTGTGCCTATGGGAAAGTATGCATGCCCATGCTTTATGCTCACCTTCTAGCTTGCCCTGAAACAGCCTCAACTGGACAACTCCCCACCCTGGTGGTAGCATCACCTGAAGAGGAAAAAGTCACCATCTGACACATACAGTCTAGCCCATCCAAAGTATTCCTTTAACATGGAAATCCCTCGTCACCCATTCTACATCAGTCATCTCCTTCTGAACCTTACTTGAAACTCATTCATGTGCCCAAGGCAACCTTCCACAACTGTCTCTTACTTGACTATTAATTCAGCATCTCATTAAATATATGACTCATCTTGTACTTTATTAATTTATACTTGTTGACATGTTATTTTGAAAAGTATGTTCTTCAGTTGTTCTAGGAATATATGTATATATATATATATATATTCTTTATATATATGTTTATATGTTCTGTCTATACAACTTAATTTTTGAGGACAGGGATTACATTTTCTTATTTTTTAAAAAAAGTCTTCTTTATCACCCAGGATAGTGTTATATACATACAAAACAATATATGTTGACTCATTGCCCTAAGAGCACCAATGTCATTCCTAAAATGGACACCCAGAGTTGAACACAATTCCCTAGATGTGATCTTGCTAGAGCAAAATACAATAAGATTATCACATTCTTTGAAGTGAATACCATCCTCTTATTATTAGAAAATAAGATCTAATTGTTGACTTAATTTGGAGGAGCTTGTCAAGTTTTTCCTAGAATTTCTCACACCAATAGAAATGAGGCACTGGTACTGACTCACACCTGAGGAGAGCACCCACTAGGGTATAACCCAGGGAGTAGAATTAATTTCTCATGTCATTTATTTTTATATGTTTCATGGTCTACTTAATAAGCAAGGAGCACTTCTTTTAAAAAACACCTTAGTACTTTATTTTTCCCAAACAATAAATTGTTATTAGCTATTTTAAAGCAAAATTGGCAAAAATACTTAATTTTTAAAATTTTATTTTTAATTTTTCCCAATTACATGTAAAGATATTTTTTGATTTCCAAATTTTTCTCCCACCCTCCCTTCCCTCCACACTCCTGAGGCCAGCAAGCAATCTGATATAGGTTATATATTACAATCACATTAAACATATTTCTGCATTAGTCATGTTGTAAGAGAAGGATCAGAAGAAAAAGAAAAAAATGCAAGAAAGAATAAACTAGAACAATAACAAAAAAGCAACAACAAAAGTGAAAATAGTATGCTTCAATCTACATTCAGATCCCATAGTTCTTTTTCTGGGTGTGAAGGTCATTTTCCACCATAAGTGTTCTGACATTGCCGTGTATTGCTGAGAAGAATTAAGTTTAAGAATTAAGTTCATCATCCTACAATGTTGATACTGTGTACAATGTTCTCTTGGTTCTTCTCATTTCACTCAGCATCAATTCATATAAGTCTTTCCAGGTTTTTCTGAGATCCATCTGCTTATCATTTCTTACAGCACAATAGTATTCCATTGCATTCATATACCACAACTTGTTTAGCCATTCCCCAAATGATGGGCATCCCCTGAATTTCCAATTCTTTGCTACCACAAAAAGGGCAGCTATAAATATTTTTGTACAAGTAGGTCATTTTCCCTTTTTATGATCTCTTTGGGATATAGATCTTGTAGTGGTATTGTTGGATCAAAGAGTATGCACAGTTTTAAAGCTTTTGGGGCATGGTTCCAAATTGCTCTTCAGAATGGTTGGATCAGTTCACAAAGGAGTGATTCTTAATATAGGTCAGACACTGTGAAACACTGGGAATTTGAATATAAGCAGAGTCAGTCCCTGCCATCCTGGCTTACATTTTATGGGGGAAGACAACACATAAAAGAAGGGACTGCTGCAGGGGCATAGTAGAGAAAGTCCAGAGAGTAAGAAATAGTGCTTGGAGAGTAATGGTGACATAAGTGGCCCCAGGTTTTTTTCTTAAAAAGGAAGCTCTGGGTGGAATGAACCAATTAGAGGAAGGGGCCCCAGGGGCAGAATGTATTTCCAGTGTAAGAAGTCTGAGAGTGAGGTGAAATTCCTGGTTGAGGAGGTTTATGTGGCATGGTAGAGAGAATTCAGAGAGTTAGGAGTAGAGCCTGGGAAAGGAGAAAGTTGGCACAGCCAAAGAACTCCTCATATAGTAATCAGCTTCTTAGAGAAGTTCCTCTAGACATAGAGAGGTCCTTAGATATCAGGCACATTTTAGACTAGATGGGCTTTGTGGTGCCTTCCACCTCTGAGAATCTGTAATTTCTTTTGATAATGATAGGACTAAAAGCAGTAAGGGGGGGAAAAGAGCCTAGAAAAAGTTGTGCGTGAGAGCCAACTAAGCCAGACCACCTTGAAAGAATTTTTAGATGGGAGTATAAAAAGGGCAATAGACAATTTAGTTTAGCAGATTTGACAGCATTTCTATCTCAATCTGTTCTCAAAATTGATAAGGAAAGAAAGGAAACAGGTATTTCTTTGTTTAAATTTTATTTATTTATTTATTTTAGTTTTCAACATTTGTTTAGATAAGATTTCCAATTTCAAATTTTTCTCCCTCCTTCCCCTCCTTCCCCCCTCCCCTAGACAGCAGATAATCTGATATAGGTTATATATATATATATATATATATATATATATATATATATATATATATATATATATATATATATATATATATATAGCATTAAACATATTTCTGCATTAGTCATATGAGAAGAATCAGAGCAAAAAGGAAAAACCCCCAAAAAAGAAAAACAACAGCACCAAAAACAGAAGAAATAGTATGGTCCAATCAGTGTCCATATTCCACAGTTCTTTTTTTCCTGGATTTGGAGAGCCTTTTCCATCATGAGTCCTTTGGAACTTTCTTGAACCATTGGATTGGTGAGAAGAATCTAGTCTATCACAGTTGATCAACACACAATGTTGATGATACTGTGCACAAAGTTCTCCTGGTTCTGCTCATCTCACTCATCATCAGCCCATGAAAGTCCTTCCAGGTTTCTCTGAATTCCTCCTGCTTATCATTTCTTACAGCACAATAGTATTTCATTACATTCATATCCCATAACTTGTCCAGCCATTCCCCAATTGATGGGCATCCCCTCAATTTCCAATTCCTTGCCACCACAAAAAGAGCATCTATAAATATTTTTGTACATGTGGGTCCTTTTCCCTTTTTTATGATCTCTTTGGGAAAAAGACCCAAAAATGGTATTGCTGGGTCAAAGGGTATATACACAGCTTTATAGCCCTTTGGGCACAATTCCAAATTGCTCTCCAGAATGGTTTGATCAGTTCACAGATCCACCAACAATACTTTAGTGTTCTAATTTTTCCACAGCTTCTCCAACATTTATTATTTTCATTTTTTATCATATTAGCCAATCTGATAGGTGTCAGGTGGTACCTCAGAGTTGTTTTAATTTGCATCTCTCTAATCAATAGTGATTTAGAGCATTTTTTCATATGGGAATAGATAGCTTTGGTTTCTTCATCAGAAAACTGGAAACAGGTATTTCTTAAGCATCTATTATTGGCCAGGCACTGCATTGAGCACTTTACAAATATAATCTCATTTGGTCCTCACAAAAACCCTGTGAAGTAAATGCTATTATTATCCACACTTTTCAGATGAGGAAACTGAAGCAAACAGAAGTTAAGCCCAGGGTTATAAAGTTGATAACAACATAACCACCTCTTTGGATTTTAATACCTCAATATCCAATGTGTTACATCTAGGGACCGGAAATGACCATTAAGATGAAGTCAGTAAGAGTAGCCATATACATAGAAGAAGTCTATGTAATATCAATTACAACATATATGGGTAAAAGGTTCCATTGAACCCTCCCATGGAGGCTCTCTTTACTCCCTCCTTTTCTATCCCATCCTCTTCTTCACTGTCATCATACCACCTACAATTATATTCCCCTATAGAAGATGGATAAATAACATGTTTGTGAGTTGCAAAACTTTAATGGAAGATAGGCAACTGCCACTAACTGCTCAGGATTCTCTGGAAGCCCATAGGAAATCTTTCTAAAACCTCAGTCTTCTGTTCTAAGTTGGCATTCTTGGATGGTGAGGGGGAATCCATGTTAGTAAACAAGTGTCCTAGAAGTTCCTAAATAAAGTGATGAATTTGTGTTTCTACTAATATGATTCCCAAATAGAAAATAGAGTGACTCAATTTATTTGCTTTGACATGAACATAGAATGTACCTTCTCTCTCATGTCAGGACAAAATCTGTAAATTGTATCAGATGTAGTCACCATGGCTGATATTTTTCCTTAATTATTTTATCAGAAGGGAACTGGATGAAGTAACCTCTTATGGCAGTTGATTATGACAATGAGGCACCCCTACTTTATAATAATGATAATAATAATAGTAATATTGATAGAATTTATATATAATTTTAAGGTTTTCAAATCACTTTACAAATATCACCTCATTTGATCCTCATAACAACCCTGGGAAGTAGGTGCTATTAGTATAGCTGAGGAAACTGAGGGAGACAGGTTAAGTGACTCTCCTAGAGTTACACAGCTGGTAAGTGTCTGAGGCTAGATTTGAACTCAGGTCTTTCTGACTCCAGGGCTTCAACCATTGCTTATTTTCTTATTTCTATATTTCATGCATGTCCTCTTATACTGACAATTTTGTGTATTTTAAAACTGATACTAATAAAAATTTAAAGGGTAATAAAGATGACATAATGTTTTATTTACTAAAGGTACAAAAAACTTTTTGCTCTCATTAAAATTATTGTTAGTAGTGATTTACCAGTGAGAGCAATGTGGTTTAATGTGTTTCATTATTGTTTTGTAATCTTGATTTAACAGTTTGTGAAAGTGTGTCTCTATGATCTGGTTCTTAAGTTGTTTACTTTGAATTTTGTTTTAATGGATGTCATAGCTTTTACTAAATATATATGTTACTAAGATATATGGCTCCAAATGGAAGAAATGCCTCTTTGGCCAGATTTATTAAATCATGCTGCTCATTTTTTCAAACCCATTCACCAATTATACAAAGGTTTTTGATGACATTCAGCTAGTAAATTTCCATTTTCCTTTATGTCAATTAGCAGCTGTTCCTGAAAAATAATCCGAAGGTGTTACATTTTTTATTTTTAACAAATAGGTTCAAAACCCACTGAAATTGAATTGGAAATTTTTAAACAGGTGAGAGAATTCTGTTCCCAAGTTGTTGTTATTTTTCATGGTTCAGTTATAGGTAACACACATTGTTTTCAGAAATGCAGAGGGGAGAGAATAAGTTTCCTGGAGGAGGAGTGGATGATCACCAGAATTAGGAAGGATGAAGCTTCTGAAAAGACCATCAGATACAGCAATTAGAGAACATTGGTCCCTTTGGAGATAGAAGTTTCTATGGACTGAGGAGTCAAGGAAAAGGAGGAGGTTGAAAATCTGATATTTTGAAAGGCTGATGATAGTGCCCTTTATAGAATTAGGTGAATTCAGAAAAAGGCTTAGTTTTCTGGGAAAGATAATGTAATAAGATCTTAAATGAATTCTATCTCTGCCTACTCAATGAATCCCAGCTACGCCTGCTTTCCCACAAAACTTACAAAGTATATGTGTAAGGATCTTAGTCAATAGCTACTGCCCCAGAATGGCAAACTTCTCCAGTGTCTTTGCCAAGAAAACCCCAAATGGGGTCACAAAGAGAAGAACATAACTGAAATGACAACAACAAGCTGCCCCAGAAACTGTCATGAGAAAGCTGCTGTGGGTGCCCAGTTCCAAGTTAGCTTATAACCTTGGAAGGAACTAGCTCCAGGCAGCCACAGTGGCCAAGGGTGGGAAAGAATGTAGTAGGGGAAGTGTCAAGTAATAATGAGTAGGGAATAGGATGGTGTAATGGTGCAGGAAACAAACCTACAATTGACTGTTCCTTGGAAGGTGGGATCCAATGTTTTACATTTAGGAACTGGAAATGAATCTTAAGATGAAGTCAGTAAGAGCAACTATCTACACAGAAGATTTGTGTAATGACAGTCACTGCATGTATGAGTAAGGCTTCCACTGAACCTTCCCAAGGAGGCTCTTTTATCACATTCCTATCCTCTATTTGGTTAATTACATACCTGTTGGTGTCAGATCATGATCCCTCAGGGAGCCAGAGACCCCACTTTGGAGACCTCTGCTCTAAGATCATAAGTTTCATGGAAGATACTACTCTTAACA
Source organism: Dromiciops gliroides (assembly GCF_019393635.1). Classification (NCBI taxonomy): domain Eukaryota; kingdom Metazoa; phylum Chordata; class Mammalia; order Microbiotheria; family Microbiotheriidae; genus Dromiciops; species Dromiciops gliroides. The sequence continues at coordinate 54,147,600 of NC_057864.1, read as the reverse complement.
GGAAGTTGCTCATGGAGAAATCTGAACACCTATGAAATCACAGATCTGTTTTGTTTTGTTTTTTTATGAAACCATTATATTTAAGATTTTTTCCCCAAAAAAGGCAGAGGATTTTTTTCATCATGATATAGAAAACATACCCACAGTGGCTATCACCCTATCACTATTCTGAAAGTATTAACGTCTCCAGAAGAGATGACACCTACTCCACAGGGTTTATAGAAGGATCTAATCAATGCATGTCAGGCACACATTCTGAGATTCTAAGCACTTTCCAACAATAATGGACCACTAGCTAAGGCTAATAGTGAGTGGCAGTCAATCCCCACCCCACATCCTCTGTCTCTAAATGGAACAACCTTTCCATCACAACATACTAAGTGTAAACTAAGCTATTAGGATGACAATCAATCTAGATGTGGGCTCTAGACCCAGTCCTGTAATATAAATAGTAAGTTACACTTCTATAATGATTTATTATAGATTTACAAAGTGGGTTCCTATCAATAAGACAATAAGGTAAGTATTGCAAGAATATTATCCCCATTTTACAATTGTGAAAACTGAGGCTTTTCATGTTAAAGTGGATTATCACCAGATAATTCTATTGGCAACATTCATCAATGAGATTGGAATTTGGGTCCTCTGGCTTCAAGAATCGAGTTCTTTCCATTTCAGCAAGGCATTTTAGTAAGACTTAACTCCCTCATCTGTAAAATGAGAAGGTTACTCAATCTATAATCTATAATGTCTTTCCCCAGTCTGTTGTTGTTTTGTTAATAATATCTGGCATTTGCATAGCATTTTAAGGTTTGGATCAAATTCCATAACACTGTGAAATAGGTAGGTGAAAATACTAAATTATTGGGGTTTTGTTTTGTTTTTAAATGTTTAGCTTTGTTTTGTTGGTGTAGTAAACAGAGTCAGAGGGTTCAAATCTTGTCAAATAGGCTTAGTAGCTGTGAGACCCTGGGCAAGTCTCTAAACCTCAGTTTCCTCAGTTGTAAGATAAAAATGGGGATGACAGCCTCTACCTTAAAAGGTTATGAAGCCCCACTCCTCTGATTGCTGACTACCTCTCTAGACCACTATTTCAAGAAAGTTTCATTCCAGACGCCTGCTCCACAACCTCCATACCAACCACCTTGCCTCTTGAGAATATCCCCTTATTCCCTCTCTCACCAGCCCTCTAGTTCTGGAACCCTGAAGTATGATCAAGTCAATTTTATCATTTTTCCTGAATTGCGTGTGTCAATTTGCTCAAAGAAGACTCAAATTCAAATATGGCCCTTGATACTTACTAGCTGTGTGACCCCAAGCACCTCACAACCTCTGTTTGCTTCAGTTTCCTCAACTATAAAATAAGGATAATAATAACACCTCCTCTGCAGGGTTTTTGTGAGTATCAAGTGAAATAATATTTGTAAAGTGCTTAGCACAGTGCCTGGCAAGTGCTATATAAATGTCTCTTCCCTTCCTTTCCCCCTTTTCATTGGCAAGCAATCAAATTGTAGGCAGGGACTATTTCTGTATTTATATCCCTAGCTTATCACAATGATTGGTATACAGTCAATGCTTAAAAAAATGCTTTTTCAGAAATGTCCATCAATTGGGGACTGGCTAAACAAGCTGTGGTATATGCTGGTGATGGAATATTATTGTGCTATAAGAAATGACAATCAGGATGATTTCAGAAAGACCTGGAAAGACTTGTATGAACTGATATATAGTAAAGTGAGCAGAACCAAGAGAACATTGTGCACAGAGACAGCAATATTGTTTGATGAAGAACTGTGAATGACAACTATTCTCAACAATACAATGAACCAAGACAATCCCAAAGGACTATTGATGAAACATACCATCCACCTCCAAAGAAAGAATTGATATTGATGGAACACAGACTGAAGCATGCTGTTTTTCACTTTCATTTTTTTCTTTTATTCATTTTCTTGTACAAAATGACTAATAAGGTAATGTTTTACATAATTGTACATGTATAACCCATATCTGATTGCTTACTGCCTCAGGGAGCAGTGAGGGGAGGGAGGGAAGGAGAGATAAAAATGGGAACTCAAAACTTTAAATAAAAATGTTTATCACTAAAAAATATCTGGAAAATTTTAAAAATGCTTTTTCATTCAGTCAAATGAAATAATGTATATTAACCTTAAATCACTATGTAAATATAAGCTATTATTATCTCTATTTACAGACTAGGGAATTGAGGTTTATATCAAGTAAAAAAAATTTATGATTACATTGCCAGGAAGTGTCAGAGGCAGAATTTAAAATTAAGTTATTGTTGACTCTAGGTCCTGCAATCTTTCCACTATGGTACAGCAAGTGCCTGAGATTTTTGGCTGTCAGTGAGCTATCGGCCACATGTGGCCAAGGACAACCAACAGTCTCCACAGCATCCCTGTTTCTTGTCTCATAATAAGAATCTGTGCATGTTTGAACAACCAAAGGGACTGTATGTATTGGTTCCTTGGAACTCTGTGTTCTTATCCCATTGAATTGTCTGTTTGTGTGGACGGACAAGGAAAGAACCATTCCAATTAGCCTGGCCAGATTACCTCTGCTGGCCCTGAGAAAACAGCATATCATTGTAGAGTAATGAGGGAACTGCCATCTCCTCTCGACCTGGATCATACTCCCTTTGGACACACCGATCAATGAGGTGGTATGAAAGCCTGGGGTGCCACTGGGAGCAATCCACTGGCATCTTGTCAACTCTAAAAGTACTTTCCCAAACTTCTTGTCTAGAAAAAACAAGATGATGAAGATAATGATGGTGATGACGACAGTGACAACTCATTTATAAAGAGTGTTAAGGATTGCAAAGCATTTTGTATATATTATATATGTAATTATATATATGTATTATATTATATATATATATATTATTTGAGGTGGTGGTGGTGGTGGTAGTAGTAGTAGTAGTAGTGATGGTTGTGGTGGTGGTAGTGGTAGTAGTAGTAGTAGCAATAGTAATAATAGTAGTAGTAACAGTAGCAGCAGCTAATATCTATATAGCACTTACTATGTGCAGGCACTGTGCTAAGTACATAACAAATATCTCATTTTATTCTCACCACAAACCTGGGAAGTAGGTGCTATTACTATTGCCATTTTATAGATTGATTATAAATATAATGATAGCTAGCTAACATTTATCCATAACTTACCATGTGTCAGGCATTGTACTAAGTAAATTACAAGTATCTTATTTGGTTCTTACAACAAATTTGGGAAGTAGGTGCTATTATTATCCCCATTTTCTAGATGAACAATAAAAATAATGATAGATTCCATTAGATCTCTTGTATCTGACCCTAGAACACACTTTGCCGACCCCCCCTCCCCTTCTCACTGGCAATTTCCTCCTGACTTCTCCATTTTAGGGGTGGGTGAGTATCCAGGCTGTCTGGCCTTCTTTCCCCTCCTAAATATGCTTCTGACTTTCCAGACTTCAGTACCATATCCCCTTCCCTTTTTCAGTACCCTTTGGTGTGTTATCTACCCCAGCTCCCCCCCCCCAACTAGATTGTATGATTCTTCAGGGAATGGACTGTCTTGTTTTAACTTGTATTTGTATCTCCAGTGATTATAATGATTAGCACAGTGCTGGACACACAATATCACTTAATAAATGTGTACTTCTGGCTGTCTGTTGCACAAGGACATCCAGCACCGTATGGCACAGGGGAAAGAGCACAAGGCCTGGAGTCAAGAAAAGTCATTTTTGTGACTTCAAAGCCAGCCTGTGTGACCCTGGGCAAGTCACTTCACCCTGTTTACTTCAATTTCCTAAAGAAAGAAATGGCAAACCACTACAATATTTTTGCCAAGAAAACCCCAAATGAGAGTCACGTAGAGTCAGACACAACTGAAAAATAACTGAACAATAGCATAACTAGCATCCAGCATTGTATAATGGAATACTAATAATAGCATTTATATAGTGATGTACAAATATTATTTTATTTTATTCTCACAATGATCTTGGGAATTAGGAACTATTATTATTATACCAATTTTACAGATGAGGAAATTGAGGCAGACAGAGGTTAAGTGACTTACCCAGGGTCACATAGCTGGGAAGTGTCTGAGGCAGGATCTGAACTCAGATCTTTCTATCTCCCGGCCTGGTCCTCTATCCATTGCACCACAAAGTTGCCTAGTGGAAAAGGCATTCAACTTGGAATCACAAAAGACTGGATTCAAGGGGTTTCAACACTACCACCATTTATTCAACTACAAAAGGATGACAGTGAACTTGGTGATCTCTGTAGTTTCTGCCCTTGATGAAGCATAGTATCCCCTTGTGTAACTGTGATACCTCTGAAGAGGGGAAAGGGAGAATCATTCCTTCCTACCCTGCCCCAGATGGATAATTGGGCGCACTGAGTCGGCCAGATTTCATGAGATAATTAATTCCTCCAGTAATCCACTTTGCTTTGTCAATGGAAAATTGCGTTGTGACAGACCAAAGGAGAAGGTCAGTAGAAGGGCAATAAACCAAGTTCTTTCCAATAAGCCAAGAAGCAAATGCTCTATTTCAGAGCAGCTAACAGGAAATGATTGACCTTATCAAAACCCAAAAGGCTTCTGCTTAGATTAGATTACTTGGATCTTAACAGGAATGGAACAGAAAAAAAAAAATTGAAGGGAATTCCTCCATATCTTCATTTTGAAAGACACCAGTGCCCAGGAAATGGTGCTTGAGCAATTGGAGAGGGAACTGAAGGGCTACGCTTTCTGTAATACCCATGCCTCTCCTCTCATTCTCTTCCCCCTCTGCCCTACGCCCTTTAGTACCAAAACTTTCACAACCCCTGGGTTTCTATTTTGGAGATATATCCCTTGGATGACATGGAATCGGACTGGAACTTCCCAAGTGGGGAACTAGGGCTGGGTCATAATTCAATCAAAAGTGACATTCAGCAAATATGTTTATCACATGGATTGCCCTTCACAAACAGGCTCCAAACTGCATTTCTAGCCTTATTATACATCACTCTACTTCATACAATCTATGGTCCAACAAAGTGGCCTTTCTGCCATTCTTTGCACATGATAATTCCAGCTCTCATAGCCATAATTTTTCACAGGCTGTGCCTTATGCCGGGAGCACAATCCTTCCTCACACCTGCCTCTCAAAATCTCTAGTCTCCTTCAGAGTTTAGCTCAAGTGCCATCTTCTAGATGAGGCATCTTCTGATTCCTTCTAAAAACTATTGTCCTTCCCCAACTTCCCTTATACTTACTTCACATATGTGTGTTTGTATGTAGACACATATGTATATGAGTGCTTGAATTAGTGTGGTAGTTGTGTGAGGAGAAACAAAGGCTTGGTAGATGTAACAGATGTGGAGGAAGACCTGATAAGACATTCACAGCTAATTAGCTATGAAGGGTAAGAGAGTGATGAGTTGTGTGTACATATATACATACATAGATGTGCACGTGTGCATATCGGTTGTGTTGTACAGATACATGTACATGCAGAGCACATTGTGAGTTATGTATGCATATGTGTGTATGAGTTGTATATATACATGTGTGTATATAAATTATATGCGCATGCACATACATACTGTACCTGTATGTATATATGAGCTGTGCATATATGTATACATAGGCATATACATGTGTATACTTTTGATAGAATGTAAGTTCCTTGAAGCCAAGACTGTTTTATTTGGGTCTTTGTACAAAGTGAGATTATATGCGTAAATTGCTTTGCATATCTTAGAGGACCGCATACAAGCTAGTTGTTGTTGTTGTTCTTAGTGCTTAATACAGTGTCTGGAACTTGGGTAACATTTGAAAATGCTTGGTTGCATGTTTGATCCATCATTGATTGATTGATGGATTGATTGATTGACTAATTGATTGATTGATTTAGAGAGCTGCCAGGGGAGCTTCCTAGAAGAGATACAAAGTTCAAATAGAAGGTCCTGCCCTCTTGAAGTTTACAGACCCTAAGAGAAGCAATCTGCTGGTTACTGGGGGGAGGCAGCAGCCTCATCAGTCCATGACCCCTAGGATATCTGCTGAGCTTTTCATCCTGGGAATTTTCCTTTTATGCCTTGTGGAATTTTCCTCTCCTTGCCATCTCGTGCTCTTTGGTGATTGCTGTCCTTTGGCTTTTTAAGTGCTCAGAAGGAGCAGGGAGATGCAGAGAGACTTGCTTTTGATCCTGAGAGAAGAGAAGAGAATTTCCCCACCCATAAGCTTCTCTTCAGCTAAAAGGGCTTTCTCCATGTTCATCTGGCCAATTCTGTCCTCTGAACTGAATTTTAAAAGCTGATGCTTTTGGAAGGAGATGAAGCCATTACTTCTAAGGGCCCAGTGGGCCTTGGTGAGTCCGCTAGGAAGCTCTTAGTACTCTTTTAAGAACTTAGGATTTTTATCCAATTGCTCTTCCTCATAGGATCACTTCTAGCAACCAAATTTCTTCTTGTTAAATGCATTGGGTTCGAGACAGTGAATCCATCTCCAGATGAATACTGTATAGCCAGGAACATTTTAGCCCTATCCCAAGGGATTATATTCAGATCTTCTTTTTTCCCTTTTTTTTTAAAAGTAATAATAAACATTTTTATTTAAAATTTTGAGTTCCAAATTCTATCCATCCTTTCCCCCCTCCCCTCCCCTCTCCCTGAGGCAGTAAGCAGATATGGGTTATACTTGTAAGATTATGTAAAACATTACCATATTAGTCATTTTGCATAGGAAAACCTGAATTTAAAAAAATGAAAGTGAAAAATAGCATGCTTCAGTCTGTTCTAAGAGGTTCAAAAAGAAACTAAGCTTCCACTGTTATTTTCTCATTTAATTAATAGATATCTCTACACTTCTTTAGGTTCAAAGGACTTTCATTCAGTGTGGAGATTTTTTTTTACTTTTTGTGTGTACTGTTGAGAGCATTGCTTTCCTAGTTTACAGTCTTATTCAGGGAATAAGAAATAAATACAGATACAACTAGAATATATATATATATACATATATATATGTGTATATATATATATATATATATATATATATATATATATATATATATATATATATATATATACTGCATGCTGCATCAGACATAAAGATGGACAGGACCCAAAATATCATCTTGTCCATTTCCTAATTTTATAGATGAAGCTTAATGATGCCTATTCAGAATAATGTTTTTTTAATATATGAAATAAAGTATATGCGATTATGAAAGAAATCAATTAAAATTGAAATACTTGTTAAAATATTGGGGAAACTAGGGGGTGTAGTGGAAAAAGTGGTGGTCCTGGATTCAGGAAGACTCTTCCTGAATTCAAATCTGGCTTCTGACACTTACCAGCTGTGTGATCCTGGGCAAGTCATTTAACATTTTTTGCCTCAGTTTCCTCATCTGTAAAACAAAGCTGAAGAAGGAAATGGCAAAACCATTCCAGTATCGTTGCTAAGAAAACCCCAAATGGGGTCATGAAGAGTCAGACATTACTGAACAACAAAAACAAAATCAAAATATATTTTTAAAAGAATTCTCAGGGGTGGCTAGGTGGCACAGTGGATAAGGCACCAGCCCTGGATTCAGGAGGACCCGATTTCAAATCCAGACTCAGACACTTGACATTTACTAGGTGAGTGACCCTGGGCAAGTCACTTAACCCTAATTGCCCCACTAGATAGATAGATAGATAGATAGATAGATAGATAGATAGATAGATAGATGAGAAAAAAAACAAATGAATGGATAAATAAATAAATAAACAAACAAATAAAAATTCCTCAAACTACCAGTAAAGGATCCCTATATCTCTTATGCAAATGTTCCTAGAAAGCATTAAGTTCACCATAATTAACAGCCAGATCAGAGTGAGACCCTACAGAGAATGGTAAAAAGGAGAGGAAACTGAAGATGGGAATTGGCTGGAGGCTTAAAAACCACAGAAGGGATGAGAAGCCAAATCTTTAGGAGGCCTGACTGAGGCCTGAATGCCTCCTCCTTCCTTGCTACCGCAAGAATCCCCTTGTTTTTCGTTAGTTAAAAGTAGTCACAGTGGGCAATCTTGAAGCAAAGTCAAAAAGAAGATGGAGTGTGGAATGGGGATGATTAGCATTTCCCACCTTGCCTTGGTGCTTGCAGGTCCATGTTTAGGATATGATCAAATGGACAAGTGTAAAACATAATATAATGACCTTTGAGTTATTTTTTAGAAAGAGCTGACTGTGTGCCTTCTTTCCCACTGGCTCAGCTCTCTAAGCCAGCTTCCCTCCCCCTACCAGTGAAGGAATTCTCCCCAAATTAAAAGGCAATTGTCTTAATTCCACAAGAATTGGGATGAATCTGCATGATTTCCCTCCTTACACCTTCATATGGCAATTTGTTTTGTCAGTTTTTAATGAACAGGATCTTGTGGCACAGTGGATAAAGAGATGGCCCTAGAGCCAAGAAGATCAGGGTTCAAGTTCTATCCTCTGGCATATCCTGACTGTGGGATAATCCCTTGACACCCTAGTAAATTCTCTAAGGTATAAGCTATAGAGGGGTCAACCTGCTTTGGAAAAGGGAGTTTACTGATTCAATGAAACCACAGGTCTACTTCTTATCCCTCCTGAACAAGGGTGCTAGATTTGGAAGAAGAATACGTAGTTTCCTAATCTTGAACCTGCCATTTTATTATTTTATTATATATGTGACTTTGGGTAATCCTTTTTGGACTCAGTTTCCTTCATTTGTAAAATTAAGAAATGGACAAGATGATGTTTTAGGTCCTGTCCATCTCTGTATCTGATGCAGCATGCAATTATGTGTATGTATGCATGTATGTATATATGTATATATACATATATGTATTATGTTTATGTGTATATATTCTATATGTATATATTCTATGTGTGTGTATATTATATATAATGTATTGTATATATATACATATACATACATATATATATATAAATATATATATAAAATGGTTGTATCTGTGCTTATTTATTATTCCCCGAATAGACTGTAAACTCTAGGAAAGCAAAAACTGTGAGTGTATTATTACCTGACCTTTTGGGGTCCTCCAGTACCTTACCCAAGGCTTTCAACAGTGTATATGTTTAATAAATGTAACATCCTCATCCTAAATTCAGGTCCCGAGGGGTATGTTTGGGGTTCCTTAATATCTGGATTAATGCTCCAAGCCCTTCTCGCCTCTAATTGTCTTCCTCATGACCATCGTCAATATTAATCACATTATCACAATGCAGTGGTTTAAAATAATACACTTATAAAATCAGGAAAATGCATTAAGTGAAAACACTCTAATGCCCATTTACCAAAGTAATTCATCTTCTGATCCCTCAGCTTCCTCATGAAAGATTTTGTTTTTGTTTTTTTGGTTTTTTGGTTTTTTTTAGTGAGGCAATTGGGGTTAAGTGACTTGCCCAGGGTTACACAGCTAGTAAGTGTTAAGTGTCTGAGGTCGGATTTGAACTCATGTACTCCTGAATCCAGGGCTGGTGCTCTATTCACTGCTCCACCTAGCTGCCCCCTCATGAAAGATTTTGAGTCCAAGGAAGCTCTGTCCCCATGACTCTGTCTACCTAGCAACTGATACAGGGAGAGGAGAAGAGAACAAGCATTTATTAGGCATCTCCTATGTGCCAAGCCCTGTGCTAAAAGACTTACAATGATTACCTCATTTGATCTTTACAATAACCCTGGGATGTAGATGCTATTATTATTATTGTTACCTCATTTGATCTTTACAATAATCCTGGGAGGTAGGTGCTGTTATTATCATCCCAATTTTATAGTTGAGGAAACTGAGGCAAACAGAGGTTAAGTGACTTGCCAAGTGTGATACACCTAGTCAAGGTCTGAAGTCAAATTTGAACTCAGGTCTCCCTAACTCCAGGTCCTGTCTTATAGTCACTGTGCTACTTAGTTGCCTTAATATAGGGGAACAGGACACAGTGAGTTAATAATATGATCCCTGAAGGACCACCAAAGATGCTATATCTTGATGTCCAGATCACCATTGCTGCTAGGCATATTAATGTCGAATCTTTTAAAATCTCCAACTGCTTCACTCCCTTCTCCTAGGATGGGAGGAGTGAGCTCTGCACAGGACAGGCAACTCTATACCACGGAGGGTCCCAAATCTCCCATTGTTGGAGGAAAAGGGAAACCTCAGTGTCTATAAACTATGGCAATATGCATCCAAAAAGCCTCTTCTTATAGCACTTTCCTTACCCTATTTCTTCTTCCCCATATTTCCTGATATTCCTGTTAGATATGAGACTGAAGTCTCTTCTCCCTTTTGGGCCCCCAGAAAACTACCTCAGGTGCAAGGCATTCTGTAGGCCAACACAGCTACTCAAAACTAAAGCCCATAAGTTCTCACCAATGTGTTTACCTTTACCAACCTATTAGAGGATTCATTAGTTCAAAGAAAAAAAATTAACCAAACCTCATAGTAAATTAAGTAATAAGAAAAGATCCCCTCAGTTCACATAGGGAATGCTCTCCTACATGTTAACACACCACCAGTGGGAGAGGGCATGCTGAGAATTCAATAAAGTGCAGAGAATATATGAGAATAACAATATGCCTGGAAGACAAACACACACAGAACATATATGACCAGGAAACATGTAGGAACAGCACATAGACATGTGATGCATGTAGCCAGGGAATCTTTGTGAAGAGGCAAGATGTGACAGGAACATCAGTCAGTCAATAGACATTCATTCATTCATTCATTTATCTATTTATTCATTCATGCATTTATTTGTTCTTCTGTTCATTTATTTATCTAATTGTTCATTCATTCATTCATTTATTTATCTATTCATCTATTTGTTTATTTGTTTGTTTGCTTATTTATTGATTTGTTTGTCTATTTATTTATTTTGTTTGCTTGTTTGTTTATTTATTTATTTATATTGGGGCATATGGGTTGTCAAGGAGGACTAGCACTCCTGGAGAGAGGACTACCAAGACTTTTTCAGGGCTGCTCAACTACCTTTAGTGTTGTGAGGGCCAAAATTGGATATACTGAGCATTATTTGGGTGACTCACCTTAATATTGGTGTCCCAGAAATATGAGGGACCTTTAAGGTTTAACCCACCCCTCTGAACAGCCCTTTTTTAGATATTTCTCCCAGGCTAATAAGAAAGGAGCCTCTAAGCTTTAGTTCACAAAAAGATCAGATTTTATTACTAGGGAATTAATTAAACAACAAAGGTGAAACGAATAAAAAATCAAAGATAAGGAAAGAGGAAAATAGAAATACAGATAGATATTCTTAACTCTAAACTTAGCCTATGCAATCCCAGACCATTCCCAATTAATCTAGTTCAAAGGAATTTAGGGTTTTCTGTAAGTAACTCACCAAACAACTGAACAGCCTGCCAGTCTAAGGTTGCTCGCACAGAGACAGCAGTCGCCTGAGACAGAGCAACGAACACACGCCACCAGTTCAAGGGCCCCAGCAGAAAGCATGAGCGCAAGCTGGAGTACTGGAAGTAGTCTGACTCCCTTCCGGGAGGGTTCAATGTCCCCTCCCCCAAAAGGGGAGGTCCTTGAAAAAGCTGCCTTCATAACCTCGGGGTGGGCCAGGTGTGGCCCCTCCCAAATGAGTTAACTAAAAACGGGACTATTAATCTTTACCACAAATAATTTTGACCACAGTGTCCACCTTCACCCAACTCTCACCTGTGGCTCCAAGAAGCTGAAGTATGTCCAGTGGTCAGACCCTGGTAAACCACCTCAACAAACAGGCCAAACAACATTTGAGGGAAAACAACAGGCCTCAGATCCATTGGTGAGTTGAGGAGATGTCTACCCCAAGTGTGTGAAGACTTTCTCCAGTGGAATGGGTGGATGAGAACAATTGATTCCCTCGGTCATGAAGGTGGCGGCTGAAGCAGGTACTGTGGAGCACTTAGAACTTGATCAGGCATAGAACCAAGGTCATCCACTGCATCCCCGGCTGTTGCCAGATGTCTTGACCTTTGTCTGGACGTTGATGACTCAAGAAGAAAGTGTGAGACTGATGACTTTGTGCAAATCTGCCTCACAAATCCAACTTAGGCACGAGTCAGGACATCACCCATGATGTCATTGGTCCTCTTTGAAAATGAAGGACTTATGGGGCAGCTAGGTGGTGCAGTGGATAGAGCACCGGCCCTGGATTCAGGAGGAGTGGGGTCCAGATCTGGCTTCAGACACTTAACACTTACTAGCTGTGTGACCCTAGGCAAGTCACTTAACCCCAATTGCCTTACCAAAAAAAAAAAAAAAGAAAGAAAGAAAAGAAAATGAAGGACTTATGACAGACATTGATTAAATGCCTGTTATAGGCCAGGCACACACTGTGCTAAGCCCTGGGAATATGAAGAAAGGCAGAAGACAGCCCCTGCCTTTTCGGAGCTCACCATCTAATAGGGGAGACAACATGCTAACAATTAAGTACAGACAAACTCTGGAAGGCTACACTGGAAATAATCAACAAAAGGAAGAAACTAGAATTAAGAGGCATTGGGAAAGGGGAAGGACACACACGGGGATGTGTAGCCAGGGCATATGCCTGCTTGGACCAACTCATATGCTGCATCCTGCATAGACTACATCTGAAACTACGGGCCACATGCTGATTACTCTGGCCATCTCAGTGAATGACTCATTTTCAGAGACTGCCTCAAAACGGAGCTAGTCGATCAATATGGCCATTACATTAGAAAACAGGAAGTGGAAGCTAGGTTATTCTTCACCATCTTAGAAGCCCCAGGTAGACTCCTATAGGACAGGACCAAATATTTCTGCCCACATAATATCCAGACGGAAACAGCTTCAGCTGGCCACCTTCTCCCGACCATATTGTTTCTATGTGAGCCATTTAATAAGAAAGAGGAATGGATCTAATGAGTAAAGGAAATCTGCTTTTAAAAAAGAACAACTACCCATAATCCTATGGAATAATAAGAGCTCCTAACTATACTCAACAAGAATTGTCTTGTCTTGAGAAATGGGTTCATGTCCTTCCCAGCCCATGGGCAGGAGAGGTTTGCTTGGCTAATATGAAAGAAGTACTTGGTGAGACTTTAAAGGTAAGAGAGGGATCCAGGGAGAAGTAGAGTTTGCAAAGTAGGGTGGGACTTGAGGACCCCAAAGAGTCTTTAAATGGGCAGAGACAAGAGAATAAAGAGGATATCATTGTCCAATCCAATTTGACTGTGCTCATGAAATCATGACCTCCATTTTAGAAATAACAAGGGAACAATGATGAAATGACTGAGAATGACTGAGAAAGTTGTTGATATTTAGTCTTTTCAGTTGTGTCTGACTTTTTGTGACCCCATTTGGGATTTTCTTGGCAAAGATCGAGGGATGGTTTGCTATTTCCTTCTCCAGATCATTTTACAGATGAGGAAACTGAGGCAAAAAGGATCAAGTGACTTGCCTAAGGTCACACATCTAGTAAGTATCTGAGGCCAGATTTGAACCCAGGAAGATGAGTCTTCTTGACTCCAGACTGCCATGTAAAATCATAGGCTATAGATCTGGCAGGGAGGTTAGAAATGATCTAGTCCCATTTCATCGATTTACAATCAGAAAAAACAAAGAAACAAAAAAATACAGAAAGCCACAGAGGTAAAAGGTTATTCCAAGATCATATGGAAAGTCAGTGGCTGTAGAATCACTGAATCTCTAGGGTTAGGGAGATCTGAGAGGCCATCTCACTGTACTCATGTTTGCAATAGAGTTCCTTCTACAGCATTCCCAACAAAAGGCAATTTAGTTTGAAGAATCCTAGGGAAAGGGGATCCTAACCTCCCCCAGACAAGCCTACTCCACATTTGAATAGCTCCAATTGCAGGAAAGTGTTGCCTTACCTAACTCTGCCTCTTCATCACTTTCCTTGTTTCGCCCTCTGAGGTCAAGCAGAATAAATCGAATTCCTTTTCCATCTGACAAGCTTCAAGTCCTTAAGCACCATTTTTTGTGTTCTCTTAAGGCCTCTACCTTCTTTGATTCTCTTCTTTTTCCAAAATCAGAGGGGAAGCAAACCTGTCAAAACCCCTCTTATTCTTACCTTTATTCCCTAGACTCGATCCATTTTAAATTTTAGCACTCCTGACGATATGTTTCATAAGACTATGCCCTTTTGGAATCCAGGTTCTTCTTAACTAAACTTGCCTCCATTTCCTGTGCTTCTTTAAAAAAAAACAAGTAAACCCCAAAACTGAAGTTCACTCTTAGGTGCCCTATATATCCGCACCAGGTTTTTGTTGTTGTTATTGTTGTTGTAGTGGTTTGGACAGCTCCCCTTTGCTTCCTCTCTAGATTTCTTCCCATTGTCCCTTAAGGGCATTCCATTTCCCTTGGGCTGACTTCTCCTAAATGGAGATCCTAACTATCATTTCTCTGAATACCTTAAAGTCTGCATTTCCTAACTCTAATATAATTATGAAGTGATACCCAGCTTTTTCTCCCCAGATTTCCAGCTTTTAAGCGATGGGTTTTCCTAGAAAGTTTTTCAGCAGAAATGTAAAGAGAAAAAAAAAAAAAATCAAAACCCCTAAGTAAGGTGCCTGAGTGTATTGTTTAATCTTCAGAGTTGTGGAAAAACCAGTAGCTTAAGGAGTTAGGAGTCCTGGGTTGTGGTTGCAGCCCTGCCATTAGTTATCTGTGCAATCCTAGACATGTTACTTCCTTCTCTGAACTTCAGAATCCTCAGATTCTGGACCAGACAATACCCCGTGGTCCCTTACAATTCTAATATGTTTTAACTCATTTGCAGATAACTTGGCTTGCCACTGTTATTCAATCCTATAATAGGGATTCTACTTTTGTGCTTCCCATCATCTGATCTCCTTTGCCTCTGAGCTCCGGGTAATGAGGCTCCCAGGGCAAATACAAGTGGTGAGTGTAGTGTGAATGCTTTATCTGGTTCTGCCTCATTTAGGAGACTTTCCCGTCACCCTCAACATTCAATCCTGCACTTCATACTACAGATGGGCTCTAGCTTGGGCAAAACACTGGGACAGAGCATTCTTTTCCATTGACTGGTAATGAGGGAAGTGCATTAGGTTAAGAGGCAGCAATCAGAATTACAGTAAGCACTCCAGCCTTGTTTTTCTGCTAATTATCTATACTCAAGCTCTGGTCACACCACAGAAGGACTTAACAATGAGATCAACAAGCTGTCCATTATCTATGGACATTATCTGGGCCCACCTCTGCCCTCTGTCTTCCCCTCACTAGCACAGCAACATCTGTCTCCTCTATGAGGTTGTCTGCAATTCTCCAATCCTATGATGTTTCCATGATATAACCTCACTGATCATACCTCTTAGCTATTAATTAAAGTCACTGGCAGTTCTTCAATCATCAAGCCTCAGAGCTGGAAGGAATCTGAGAGGTTACATCATTACCTAAATCATGAATCCTTCAAAGGGCTCCTACAAGTAACTGGGGTGTATGGGGTGTTCAAGGAGGATAGCACTTCTGGTTTGAGGTGTTGCTGAGCCCTTTTCAGAGCTGCTTATTCACCTTCTGATGTGCACCTAGCACTCAGCTCTCATCTATGGATACAAGAAGCTCTAGCACCACACCCCAGTAAAACCATCTTAGTAAGATGGGTTAAATCAAACTAACTGATGGGTCTCAGACCTGTCAGTGGGTTAGAAGGGTATCTACCCCAAGCATGTGAAGACTTTCCCCAGCAGAATGAGCATATGACAACAATTTGTTCCAATGGCCAAGAAGGCGTCTATAGCAGGAGCTACGGAATACTTAAAGCTTGGTCAGACATTAAAGATACTGAGGTCATCCACTGCATCCTGGACCATCACCAGTCATTCTGACTTTCATCTTGCCATTGGACCTCAATGACTCTGGAAGCGAGAGTCAGGCTGATGACTTTGTACAACTTGCTCACTTGAATCCAATTCATCCACAAGTCAAGACATCACCCCATGATGTCATTGGTCCTCTTTGAAAATGAAACACAAGCAAGTGGCCACAGAATCTCTAAAACCTACAGTGATGGGGAATTCACACTAGCCAAAGTCAACCCTTTTCACTTTAGGCAAATTCCCATTCCGAGGAAGTTTGTTGTTGTTTTTGCTGTTGTTTTCCTACATCAACTTGAAATCTACTTCTTGGCAACTTCCCCCAATCGTTCCTAGGTAAAAATCTGATCCCTTGTCCAGATAGCAGTACTTCAAATGCTTGAAAGGGCTATCATATCCCATCTAAATGTTCTCTTTCCCAGGCAAGACATCCTCGTTTCTTTCATCTAATCCGCAAATGGTATGATCTCCTGCCCTTTTTATTATCCTGGATGTCCTCTGGACAAGCTCCAGTTTGTCATAGTCCTTACTAAAATATGATCTACAGAATTGAACATAATATTCTGGATGTGACCTCACCAGGGCAGAACTAGCATTTTCTTCATCCTGAAGATTGTGATTATCTTAATGCAGCCTTTTTTGGCTTTGATATCACCATTTTGAGTCATGATGAGATTAAAGTCCACTAAAACCCCCTGTTCTTTTCCCACAGAAACTGTCATTTAGCTATTAAATAGATGTCTCTTTTTTTAAAAAGTTATTTCTGAATATACCTCCTACCCAGGAATTGGATATTCCCTTGTAACTTGTAACAAAGACAAACAGTCACAGTAAAACAACTGACAGTGAAAATGTCACGGATAATGTATGTGAGTTTGCCCTCATTGTTCCCTATTTCTCTGCTAAAAAATGTTATATTCTAAAATTTTTGACAATATTTAAAGTCAAGCTTATAGGCAGATGCTATGAGGACTCTGTCTTCTCATTTTTTGAAAAAGCAAAATGGCATAATTCTGACACAATTCTTATAATACCATGCTGCTTTTATTTATCCTCCATTGTTTAAAAGTGTTTTTATCATCTTTGCAATTTAAAAATCTAAATTGGCTGCTGAGTTCCCTATGCAGCCACATCATTCTTCTTAAATTAGCTCTGATTTCCTTTCGCCATAAGAATACTTTGTTTTCAAATTTTTATTTTCAAGAAATTTCTATTCCTCTTGGACCCACTTTTCCTACAGAATCTTAATTCACGTTCCTTTTACCTTTTCCTCCTTGAAGACAGCTATTGTGTTCTTCCCCCTTCTACAAGCTAAAGCAACCATAATTTCTTTAACCTGTCATTGTATGACATGGTTTCCTCATGTCTTCCCTAAACTCCATGCCCTTTTCTGATTGCCTTCAAACCCATAAATATGCTTCCCAAATGGTGGGTCTATCTTAATGCAGCCTTTTTTGGCTTTCATATAACAGTAAATTGAATGCAATACTCCTTTATTCTGTGGCAGAATACAGTGCTTTTATCACACACACACACACAAACACACACACACACCTTCATCCTGAATACTATTTTTGTAACAATGTGGCCTAAAATTTCATTGGCTATTTTTACTGTATTTCACAATACTAACATATTATGATTGCAACACACAAAGACTCCCAATATTTGTCATATGACTTGTTGTGTGGCCAAACTCTCCTGTCATCGATTTGTGTATCTGACTTTTGAATTTTAGTTATAGGAGTTTATATTTGTATGGTATGATGACTAGACCTGTGATTTCATTTAAATAAGGAAAACCCTGATGATGACACCAATTTACCAATAGAGGTACACCTTCTCTGCAATTTACAGTCTTAAAATTGTCTGTCTAAAGTGAAGTGAATTAGCTTACCCATGGTCACACATAGAGTTTGTCAGAGACCAGGCTTGTACCTAGTCCTTCCTGGCTCCAAGACTAGCTATCTACTATGCCATGCTAAGTTTATACGCATGCCTATTCATTGTGATGTTGCTAGATTCAACCTATAATTCTAGCCTGTCAAGATATTATTAGTTACTGCTTCTGTCATATGATCTGTTAATTATATTTCCCAGCTTCGTGCCATTCAATTTGATACGCACATTTAATAATTATGCCATTTATCCCTTCATCTGAGATATTGATAAAAATGTTGAACAGGACATGACCAGAGAATCCTGTAGAAGTTCACTAGTGTCCTCTTTTCATGACATATGGGATATCCCATGAGATAATCATCTATAGAAAAAGTAAGCCCGGGCAGCTAGATGGTGCAGTATATAAAGCACCAGCCCTGGATTCAGGAGGACCTGAGTTCAAATCTAGACTCAGACACTTGACACTTACTAGCTGCGTGACCCTGGGCAAGTCACTTAACCCTCATTGCCCTGCAAAAAAACAAAACAAAATTTTTAAAAATGTAATCCCAAGAGGTTTAAGAAATATATTAAGAATGAAATTATAAAGAGAAGACAAATTCAATTATGGAGGAAAAAGGAGGATTTTCCTAAAAACAAACATGGATAGCTCAGACCTCATGATATCAGGACCATATCTGCAAGTAGGGGCTCTGACACCAAGCCTCAACTACCTTTTTCTCTAGTGTTAATCCCCCCTTTTAAAGGTGGGACAATCCATCAAATGGGACTTATATCCCTAATTCAAAGCTAGCAAAATCCTACCTCCTTCTTTTCCAATCCCAGTGACTCAAGTCTCTGACTGCATAAGTGGAAACCCCTTCTCCTTCTACCATTTTCTAAATTTCTTCTCCATATATATCAGCCATCCCCTTTCTCACACCCCCATCAGGATGGGTCATTGGCTTCCATTATGCCCCCTGGGACACCTGTTTTTTTATTCAAAGACTTCCTTCCATTTCATATTCATTCCATCTTCTTGTGCTCATAGACACCTAACTCAGACACTTGCCCTCTCCCCCACTGCCCCCAGGTAATGAATCCTTGACCACCTTCTCTAGTATTACCTGTACCTTCTTTAGATGCTACCCCTTGAACGCAACCAAGGAAGTAGGCACATTCCTAGCCCCTTCTATCTAGTTGAATTAAATAAGATGAAATTTGGAGGACATACAGTTAGTCAAAAAAAAAAAACTAAACTAAGTTGGGAAAAAAAAAACTTAACATGAGTCAACAGTACAATATGACAACCATGAAAGCTGATGCAATCAATCAATTAGCATTCTTTAAGTGCCTACCCTGTGCCAGGTACTGTGCAAAGTGCTAGGGACACAAAGAAGTCCAAAAGACAACCATTTCCCTTGAGGAGCAAGCAGTCTAATGTACATTAGGAGAATTAGAATAAGAAGTTCGCATCCTGTTGGACCCTGCCCTGGTTAGCCTACATCTGGAGCACAGGGTTTAGCTCTGAACACCACATTTTATGAGAGACACTGATAGGCTGGACAGCGCCCAGAGGAAATCAGTCAGAATGACACAAGTGTGGGGGCAGCTAGGTGGCACAATGGATAGAGCACCGGCCCTGGAGTCAGGAGTACCTGAGTTCAAATCCGGTCAAAGACACTTAACACTTACTAGCTGTGTGACCCTGGGCAAGTCACTTAACCCAAATTGCCTCACTAAAAAAAAAAAAAAAGAAGAATGTCAAGTGCCTCAAGTCCATTCTCCATGAGAATGTCTTGAAAGAACAGGGGTGTAGAGTCAGGAGAAGAGATGACTTGGAAGAGGGGACATGATAGCTGTGGTAAAGTATTTGAGGGACTACCACGTGTAAGAGGGATTATATTCCTTCTGCTTGACCCCAGAGGGTAGAACTAGGTCAAAGGCAGAATCTGGGAAAAAGGCAGATTTAGCCTCAATATCAGGAAAAACTTCCTAGCACTCAGGGTTGCACTCTGTTGTTGTTGTTTGTCCCTCCTTCTCAAAGAGAACCATGACATCAGGAAAGTGATGTCATGACTTGCAGTGAATTGAATTTAAATGAGGGAAGGCTGTACAAGGTCACCAATCTCACTCTCTCCTCCAGAGCCATTTGGATTCAGTGGCAATATATAGATCCAGGACAACCAGAGATAGCCCCGGATGTTTAAGGCAATTTTAGTTAAGTGACTTACCCAGGGTCACACAGCTAGTAAGAGTCTGAGGTTATATTTGAATTCAGGCCCTCCCAACTTCAGGACCAGTGGTCTATCCACTACTGCACCACCTAGCTGCCCCTAAAGGCTACACTAAATTCGAAGAGGCTGCCTTGGGAGGAAGTGGTTATTTGGAGACCATGTCCAAATAGGAACTTTCCTCCCTATCTCTGTATCCTTATTGGATATCTTCAAACAAACCCTGGATAATCACTAACTGAATACGTCATAGACTCAGGGATTTTTGGTCAGGTGTGATTTGGCCTAGATGGATGCTGAGGTCCTTCCCTATTCTGAAAGTCTGTGAGTGGTAATGTCACAGATACTAATAGCTCATACTTACACATTGCTTTAAGGTTTCCAAGGTGTTTTACACATATTCTCACAACAAACTTGCAAGGGAAGTACCATAAGAATTATTTTTTCCCTATTTCACAAATGAGAAAATTGAGACTGGCCATGAGGCAAAAATTAGCCTATTTTAGATCTAGTTATTCAACCAGGCCTAATTGTGTTGTCCTTGAGCCCACCTTTCTCCATCTTCTCAAGATCCCTTTGTCAAATGCCTTATTGAGTTCTGGGTAAATTTTCTACATGGAGGCTATAGTGATGCCATAAGATGAATTAGAATAGTTTGGTAATGATGGTTCATGGTGAACCAATATGGGCTCATAAGGAGCACTCTCTTTTCTCAATCCTCATCTTTCTTGACCTCTCTGCATCTTTTTAACACTGTTAACTCTTCTACTTGTTACTGTCTTCTCTCTAGGTTTTCGTGACACTGTGCTTTTTTGATTCTCCTATCTGTCTGACTGCACTTTTTCAGTGTCCTTTGCTGTATCTTCATCTAGGTCAGGCTCAGTAACTGTGGGTTCCCCAATACTCTTCTTTTCTTCTTATATATTATTTCACTCATGATCTTATCAACTCCCATGAATTGAGTTATCATCTCTTTGCTGGTGATTCTCAGATTTGTCTGGTCCTAAAGTCTTTTCTGACCTCCAATCTTGCATTTCCAATCACCTCTTAGACATCTCAAACTATATATCTCATAGCAATTGAGATATCATGTGTTGGGGCAGCTAGGTGGCACAGTGGATAGAGCACCAGCCCTGGATTCAGAATGACCTGAGTTCAAATCCAGTCTCAGACACTTGACACTTAGAAGCTGTGTGACCCTGGGCAAGTCACTTAAACCTCATTACCCTGCTCCCCTCCCCCAAAAAGAAATATCATGTGTTAAAGCACCTAGCACAATGCCTGAAATAGAGGAACTTTAAAAATTATTGTTTCCTTTCCTTGTTCCCTTCCCCTATTGACATCTCATACTCAACAACTATCACATCAGTCCTGCTATTCTCCAGGTTCATCATCCCCAGTGCCTTCACTTTATCCTTCTATGACATGAACTTCAGTCCCTTCACTATTCTCATTGCTCTCTTCTGGATATTTTCTAGCTTTTCAATGTCTTTCCTAAACTGTGATGACCATAACTGATTATGGATGCGGTCTGACCAAGGCAGACTACAGTGAGTCTATCTATAAGAGCTGTTAAAATTCAACCTCAGATGCTTAATTGCTTTGTGACTTTTGGAAAGAAACTCAACTTCCACCTGTCTAAGTTTCCTCAACTGAAAAATTGGGATAATAATAGCACCTACCTTCAAGATTATTAGTAGGATCAAAGGAGATAATATTTGTAAAACACTTAGCACAGTACCTGGTACATTGTAGGCACTTAATAAATGTTTTCATCTTTTTTTCCACTTTCTCCTCTCCTACCTGCTTTCCTTTTTCCTTCCTGTCTTTCCTCTTATTTTTAGAAGCTATGTTTCATAATGTAGATAAAGATTCACTTGGTTTCTTGGCGGCAGTGTTCCATTGTTTAATCATGTTGAGCTGACATTCTACTAAAAGTCCTCAGATTATTTTATTTTATTTTTACTTTATTTTTTGCCGGGCAATGAGGGTTAAGTGACTTGTCCAGAGTCACACAGCTAGCATCAAGTGTTTGAGGCTGGATTTGAACTCAGGTCCTTCTGAATCCAGGGACAGCGTTTCATCCACTGCACCACCTAGCTGTTCCCATCCCTCAGCTTATTTTTTAACAAACTGACAAACCATGACTCCCTTTCTATATATTTTTGAAGGAAGAGGTCTTTATACCTTTGATTTCATCAGTGTAAGGAATTACCTTGTAAGGCAATTCCCTCTACTGATGCAACTTCTATGAAACATAGATCATCAGAAAATTCCCTGTGTCTTTGAGAGATTTTGTGACTTTCTCATGATCATATACTAGCATGTGTCAGAGGGAAGATCTGAAACCAATCCTTCCTGATTCAAAAAGCTGACCCCCATCCACTTTAACATGCTGTCTCTCACTTTCTATTTATCCCACTTCAATTTCATATTAGTAGATTCAGCCCAATAGTGTAGCCTGCTAAGATGTTTGTATATTAATTTTTGTCCATCATGTTAACTATACTTCCCAAATTTCTGTCATAAGTAAATCTGAGAAACATGCCACCTATGTTGTTGGTTTTTTAATCTAGGTGAAGATAATGCTCCCTCAGGTCCTTGTAGTCATCTTCTCCTCCACTGCTTTATATGATTTATATCAAATGAATACAATCACAATAGCTCATAGCCCCCACGTAGGAAAATCCCTTACATTGAGGCAGAGGTTTAGCCCTAATTTAAATTAATATTTATCTCTAATTCACCCCTGATCTCTTTATGTTCGAGGCAAAATTCAGAATACAGGAAATATTTAAGTAGAAAAGCAAGCACAGTCTATTAAAGTATTATTGGACAGGCACAGGTTGGAGAAAGAACAAATATATATATATATATATATATATATATATATATATATATATATATATATATATATATATATATGTGTGTGTGTGTGTGTGTATACATATATACACATATATACATATATGTGTGTATACATATATACACACATATGCACATATTCACATATATACATGTGTGTGTGTGTGTAAGGTAGAGTAACTTACTCCAGCTTTTGAGGAAGTGGATACAACTGGTAGTTCAGTCCAAGTCTTTTCCTCTTCTCTGAAATACATGTAGGAGGCCAATAACCCTCCTATTTTCACTTCTATGCTGTGTTCAACTCTCCTTTCACTTTCTCCCTTCAGTTTCTTTTCACCTGTTGCTGTTTTGCTGCTTATTCTTTCCCACACAAAATGTTAAGTTCTTTTTTTTTCTTTAAACATATTTTCACATTAGTTATATTATGAGAGAAGAATCAGAACAAAAGGGGAAAAAGCACAAGAAACAAAAACAACAACAAAAGTGAAAATAGTATGCTTCAATCTACACAGAATTTTAAATTCTAAGCAAGAATAGAGAGGCTATCTCACATGGCTACTGCTGCTCAACTCTTGAGGTCCCCATTCTTTTGAGACTTCTTGGGTATGACTCAATTTTACCTTCTAATCAAGTTTTGTGATAGTCCCAAATTGCTATCAGAACTGAGAGGGGTGTGTTTGTCCATCTGAATTACAAATTGCAGGATGCTGATTAATTTTCAAACCCCTAATCCATAAGCTAATGATAAAAACATTAAAAAAGACCAAGCACAAACTCCTAGACAACTCCATCATAGCTGTGACATCTAGATATCAACTACTGTTTAGATTCACCAGCTCCAAAATCCACATAATTGTACTATTGTCTAACCCTCATCTCTCCCTCTTTTTTTCCCCCACAAGGATTACATCAGATACCTTAAATACTTTGCAAGAAGTCTAATATGCCCCTGGATCTACCTTGTAAAAAAAAGTAAGGTTAGTTTGACTTAATCTGTACCTGATGAAGCTATCCAGGTTCTTCCTTTTCTTCATGTTCACTAACCACCTTTTCAATAATATGTTCTACAATTTTGACAAGAACTAAAGTCAAGGTCAGAGACTCTATTCTCTTTCCTCTTTTGAAAAGTTAGGACCTTTGCCCTTCTCCAAGCCTGCCGTATCTCTCTCATTCTCCATTATCTTTCAAATATCATTAATGATGGCTCAGCAACTACATCTGTTAGTCCTTTCATTAGCCAAGTATGTAGGTCACCTGGGCCATGTGACTTGTGCTGATCAAAGACAACTAGATGATCTCTGACAAGTTCCTTATTTGTCTTCAGCACCAACTACTTCCTAGATACTTATGTTTGTTTGTTTGTTTGTTTTCTGATTCAAAGGTCATTCTTTTAAGCGCAGAAAACAGAAGCAAAATATAAATGTTGAGCAGTTCTTCCTTCTCTGTTGTCCAGTATAGTTATCCCATCCATCCTGAAAAGCAGTCCTATCCTTTCTTTGATCCTTACCTTTTCCCTAATGTAGCTTAAACATGTTTTGCATTGTTGTCAGCTTTCTTTACCAACCTCAATTTATTCTGAGCTTTAGCACTAGAGTCAAGGAATCTGGGTTCAACTTTGATTGCAGTCTTGCTAGTTAGATAATAAGAGGCACAGAGACCTCTTTGAGCATCCATTTCCTCATCTTTAAAATGGGAATAATAGCACTGGTCCTACCTACCCCAAAGTGCTGGGCTTTGTTTGTCTCATGAAGAAAGAATCTTATAAACTTTTGGATGTTATTGTTCAATCGTTTCATATTTTACTTACACTATACAAATGCAATGTGAGATTTGGTAAAATCTTGTAGTCAGACAGATAACTAGAAGTGATGGATTCTGCACCTTAATTACAGGTGAACCCTTGACTTGCTTTGTGCCAGGGTCAGTTATATATTCAATATGTTTCAGAGCCAGATTTTGAACCTGATTTCTTGACTCTTCCACTGGGTCACAGCCCACCACACCACAATGATGGTGATGATGAGGTTTACAATTATGATGATGATGATGGGGGTGGTGAAGGTGATGATGGTGATAGACAATAAATTCCATGAGATTGAGGAACCTATTTCATCTAAATGTTGTATCTTTGCTATCCTATAGAAAGATGCTCCTTATAACAATAGACCTTTTTTTGGTGAGGCAATTGGGGTTAAGTGACTTGCCCAGGGTCACATAGCTAATATCAAGTGTCTGAGGCTGGATTTGAACTCAGGTCCTCCTGACTTCAAGCCAGTATTTTATCCACTGAGCCATGTAGCTACCCCATAACAATATATGGGGTGACCGTTTAGTAAATGCTGCTAGATGGCAAAGTAAATGGAGCTCTGGACCTGAAAACAGGAAGACCTGAGTTCGAATCTTTCCTCAGACACTTGTTAGTTGTGTGACCCTGGGCAAATCACTTAAGGGAATGGAATCACTTTAATCTTCCCCAAAGCAACTTGGCAAACACTATTCTGCCTCTCACTCTATACTTCCACATTGTTGTTTGGTTGCTTCAATCATGTTTAACTCTTTATAATGTTTTCGGGAGGTTTTCTTGGCAAAGATACTGGAGTGCTTTGCCATTTCCTCCTCCAGCTCATTTTACAGATGAAAAACTGAGTCAAGTAGGGGTTAAGTGACTTTCCTAAGATCACACAGTTAGTAAGTATCTGAGGTCACATTTGAACTCAGATCTTCCTAACTCCAGGCCAGTGCTCTATCCACTGTTCCACCTAGCTGCCTTTGTTGCACTCCCACTCCCATATGTAAATGAAACAGAGGTAATGAAGCTTTTTGTCAGTTAAAAAAAGTTATTGTGACAAGTAATATGGAAGACTTGATATGCCTTTAAAAATGGACTTACACATGGATTATCTAGAATCAACTTTTAGTCAAGACTGACTTTCTCCCTTCAACCATGATGGGTTTGAGCTGCCTCTTTCCACTGCCTAGCCAATGTGAGATGAAGAAGTCAAAACAATCTCAGTATTTGTTGAAGAAAACCAAAAGATGAATTAGCTGTGAGGAGGTTGGGATAGGGATGGGGGGAGGGAGTCATGTATTTCCAAGCCAAATAGAAGAATCTTTCAGATTTTTCCAATATGAATAATTTGCCCTAGCATGTCATAAGCCCCCTACTTATACAGATAATTGGAAACTTCTCCCTTCTACTAAAAACTGTTTGAACACAAATGAGATATGCTTTCTAAAGGATTTTAGCATTTATGATAGAAGATGCTAATGGTATAATGTACGCAAGAGACACTATTATTATGGTATATATATATATATGCAAGAGATACTATTATAGTATATATGTTAAGTGTTATGTATATTTGTATATACACACAAACATATAAGTATATACATATGTATATATAGAGAGAGACGGAGACAGGAGAATCAAGTTAAAGTCCTATTTCCAACTTGTCATGGGTGTATGACTGCAC
Organism: Dromiciops gliroides; assembly: GCF_019393635.1. Taxonomy (NCBI): domain Eukaryota; kingdom Metazoa; phylum Chordata; class Mammalia; order Microbiotheria; family Microbiotheriidae; genus Dromiciops; species Dromiciops gliroides. The sequence continues at coordinate 54,121,291 of NC_057864.1, read as the reverse complement.
CAGACCAGTATCTCACAGAATAGAAAGCCAACCACTGCTCTCTAACTTTAGGATTTACTAACAGTATACAAGCCACTGGAAGTACATTCACACAACAAACAAATAAAAAGAGACAAGTATCTGGTCTTCTCACCTCCCTCCAATGCATCCTTCTCACTCCTGTCAGGCATCTTCCTTAGATATACATCTCTCTCTTGACCTATTCTGCTCAAACTTCTTATTACCTAATGGGTCAAGTACCAACTCCTTTGTTGGCTATTTAAGGAGCTCTGAAGTCCAATTCTGCCTTACACTGGCAGCCTTATTTCACAAGAAGTCCTTGAACCTGCTTCAGGTTAGATTCACTGTCTTGCTTTTGTTCCTACTCTTCACTATGCCTGACTTGTCCTTCCAGATTTCTCCTGTGCCCCCATCTTTGTTTAATTTTCATTGATCATTTACAGGTCCACTCAGCTGTGATCTCTTCTATGAAGGCTTCCATGACCTTGCCCCATTTTAAGCATTACATTGCACTTTTTTGCATCTATTATATACAGTTACCATATACTATTTTGTATTTGTGTAATAAAATGTGCTAGACTTGGAATCAGAGATACCTACCTTCTAAGCCTGTCTTTGTTACTTAGCTGTTACTTATCCCTCTTCTCTTTTGTATCTAAACTCCTAGAGAAGGCTTTCTACTCTAGGTATTTCCAACCTCATCACTGGCCATGAGTTCAAATTCAATCAAGTGTCTGAGTACATATTTGAACTCAGTTCCAACCTCATCATTTAACTGAAACTGCTCTCTCAGGAGGCAGAGCCAAGATGGTAGAGGAAAGGCAGTAACTTGCCTGAACTCTCCCCAAGAACCCTCCAAATACCTTCAAATAATGCATTAGACAATACCTGGAGCAGCATAACTGACAAAGGGATAGGGTGAAATAATTTCCCAGTCAAAGACAACTTGGAAGTTTGGCAGGAAAGGTCTGTTGTACTAGGGTGAGAGTGGAGTGCAAAGCAGTGCAGACCATGCAGATATAGACACAACCCCAGCATAGACACAACCCCAGTAAAGCAGGCCTCAGGAGCCTTTATATCAGCTACGGAAGCAGCTACTTCTGGAACTCGGTCCACAAATGGGGAAGGGGTTGAGCAGTTGGCTAGGGGGAGATTATAGGTATCTCTTTGCTGGAACTCAGTCGGGACTCTATTGTTTTGCCCATACTCAGATTCAGATTTCAGTCTTGGGTGGAAGTCTCAGGATTCTGTTCCAGGCTTCAGGGCAGAGAACAGACCAAGAGAGTCTGTGGTTGCTTACAGGCCAGAGCACAGACCAAGAGAGTGGTGAACATACCTCTCCTTAAATCATAACACCTTGGAAGAACTAAGGATTTACAAATTTCTAGAAGTATCTCAGAGAACAGCTGCTCACACCCCCTGAAGTTTGGGACAGTGCGCCCTCCACCCTACAAATAATTCCCCACTCTAACAAAGAGTTAAAAGCCAAGAAATGGGCTGGGAAATGAGCAAACAGAAAAAAAATGCTGAACCTAGAAAGTTTCTATGGTGACAAGGAAGATCAAAATACACCCTCAAAAACATAACAAAGTCAAAGCTTCTACATCCAAAGCTTCCAAGAAAAATATGAATTGGTCTCAGGCTCAAAAAGGACTTCGAAGATAAAGTAAGAAAGGTAGAGGAAAAAATGGAAAGAGAAATGAGAGTGATGCAAGAAAATCATGAAAAAAAAAACCTCAACAACTTGAAAAGCTGAATTGGCCAAATGGAAAGGGAGGTACAAAAGCTCTCTGAAGAAAATAATTCCTTAAAAATTAGGATCGAAGGGGCAGCTAGGTGGCACAGTGGATAAAGCACCGGCCCTGGATTCGGGAGTACCTGACTTCAAATCCGGCCTCAGACACTTAACACTTATTAGCTGTGTGACCCTGAGCAAGTCATTTAACCCTCACTGGCCCACCAAAAAAAAAAAAATTAGGAATTAGGATTGAGCAAATGGAAGCTAATGACCTTATGAGAAATCAAGAAACAATAAAGCAAAACCAAAAGAATAAAAAATAAAAGGCAATGTGAAATATCTCATTGAAAACTGCTCTCTCCAGAGTTACTATTGCTTTCTGAATAGCCAAATCTAATGGTCTTCGTAAAAATCTTCAGCCTTATTGACCTCTTTGCAGCCTTGAGCACTTTGAGACTCTTCTCCTGAGATTCTCATATCTCTGGATTTCCATGACACCATTCATTCTCTCCTGGTTCTCCTCCTACCTACCCACTCACTCCTCTTCAGTCTCCTTAGCTGGATCCTCATCTTGACCATTCCCTCCAGCCTTAGGTGTCCAACATCACTCTGTCCTGGCTCCTTTTTTCTTTCTCCCTCTATACAATTTCACTTGGTGATCTAATCAGATCCCATGGATTTAATTACCATCTCCATGTTGATGATTGTCAAATTTACCTCTTCATGCCTAATCTCTGCCTGATCCCCAGTCTCACATCTCCAGCTGGATGTTAGATATCTCAAACTGGATGTCCTGTGTTGTTGTTCAGTCATTTCAGTTGTGCCTGACTCTTCATGAGCCCTTTTAGGGTTTTCTTGCCTAAGATACTGGAACAGTTTGCCATTTCCTTCTCCAATTTATTTTATTTTATTTTATTGGTGAGGCAATTGGGGTTAAGTGACTTGCCCAGGGTCACACAGCTAGTAAGTGTTAAGTGTCTGAGGCCAGATTTGAACTCAGGCACTCCTGATTCCAGGGCCGGTGCTCTATCCACTGTGCCACCCAGCCGCCCCCAATTCATTTTACAGACTAGGAAAATGACGTAACCAGGATTAAGTGACTTGCCTAGGGTCACACAACTAGTAAGTATCTGAGGCCATATTTGAACTCAAGAAGATAAGTCTTCCTGGACTTCAGACCCAGTACTCTGAACTTTGTCACCTACCTGCCCTGTAAGACACATATCCTATAGACATCTTAAACAACTCAACACATCCAAAACAGAACTTATTATCTTTTCCCTAGACTCTCCCCATATTACTCTCCCCTATTACTATCAAGAACACCACCACCCCCACACTCAGTCCTCCAAGCTTGAAAATCTAAGTGTTATCCTTCATTTTTCAGTCCTTCTCTTTCACCCCAACATATTTGATCTGTTGCCAAGGTTTGTCAATTTTACCTCTGTAACAACTCTTGAATACTCCCCTTTCTCTCCTCTGACATTGCCCCCACCCAGGTGTCAGCCCTCATCAACTCATACTTAGACTATTGAAAGAGTCTACTGGTTGATAAACCTGCAAAAAGTCTCTCCTCAGTCCAGTCCATCCTCTACCCTGTTGTCAGATTAATCTTTCTAAAGTGTAGGTCTGACAATATCTGGCCACCTTGATGTTCCTCAAATGAGACATTCCATCTCAACTCTGGGCATTTTCATCCACTGCCCCATGCCTGAGTGCTTTCCCTCTTTAGTTCCATCTCCTGGATTGCCTGGAACAGAGAATAGAACCCTGGGTCTGACATCAGGAAGACCTGTGTTCAAATACATCCTCAGACTCTTTGTGACCCTGGACACTTCATATAACTTCATTATGCTTCAGTTTCCTCATCTTAAAAATGAGTATAATAACAACTTCTACCTCTCAAGGTTGTTGTGAGGAAAAACAAGATTATATATATATATATATATATATATATATATATATATATATATATATATATATATATATATATACACACACGTGTGTGTATGTATATATGTATACATGTATATGTGTATATATATACATACACACACACACATATATATATATATATATATCTTTTTGCAAACCTTTAAAGCACTATATATATGCTAGCTGTTTTATTGTAGGAGTCTCAAAGTTTGAAGAGACCTCAAATGATGTAGTCCAGCTTATATCTGGATGAGAATCCCTTCTATAATGTCCCTCACAAGCAGCCGTCCAATCTTTGTTTACAGCCCTCCAGTGATATGGAGCAATTCTGGTATCTTCAAGGCACCTACCCCACTTCTGAAGAGCTGTAAAAGAGTTTTTCTTTGCTTTCTTCTGAAATTTGCCTCTCTGAAATGGAATCTTCCTCCAGTTGTTTCTCATTTAACCTTGCTAGGTATCTAAGACAATACCAAAAATAAATATCATGTACCTGCTATGTGCACATCACTATGCTGGTACTGGGAAGTATACAAATTTTGGATTAGATAAGGTCTCCATCATCGAGGAAATCTACTGAGAAGATAAGACCCATATGCCAACAGCTACAATATAAAGAAAGAAAGACCTGGAGAAAGGAGGTGTTAATATAAAACCATTACATTTTTTTTCAAGAATAAGATTTTATAAAATCATGTCAGTAAATCAATGAACATTTATTAACTACCTACTACGTACTAGACTCTATGTTAAGCACTTCAGTTACAAAGATAGGGGGGAAAACATGCCCTGCTATCAAAGAGCCCACAGTCTAGCTGAGGAGACAACATGTAAACAGCTATTTACAAAAAAGTCTGAAAACAAATATTTATTAAATACCTACTATATGCCAGGAACTGTGCTAAGCTTGTTGCAAATATCATCTCAGGATAAACTGGGGGAAGTGTCAGAGGGAAAGTGCTTACACTGAAGGAGGAATGGGAAAGGCATCTTGTAGAAGGTCTCACAAGACCTCGGGCTGTCCTTTTTGGTCTGTCCCACATCCCCCTGGGAATTTTAACCCCAAAGGCAATGTTTGGAATGTAGGAAATTGGCTAATTTCTGGCTCATGATGTCATTAGCTGTTGCTGTGACAATAACAAAATTCCTGAACTAAGGTCAAGGCAGGTAAGGGGAAAATGCAATGATCTGGATATCTTTCATTAAAATGAAATCCACATCTATTTAAGGCTAAGCCAAGAAGCTTGGATATAGTCAGGGGTTAGTGCCACTCAACAAATACCAGTGTGAAGGAATTAAAGAGGGGGAGGGTGGAGAAAGCAAAGAAGTAAGGATAAAAGCCAAGATTAGCCTGGCTTCCAGATATATGAAACTATTCTGATGAGTCAGAAGAAATTAATACTTCATGGGCTGCATTCCCTTTCATAAAACTTTTGTGTTGGTTTGGACTGGAACCCAAGCTACTTTCATTAAACAAGGCAAAAGAGATTCCTGCATAGGACTCTGACATTTATGTCATCTAGTTTGTATCAGTCCCAACACATAGTAGGCACTGGATTAGTGTTTGTTGACTGACCTCCCCATATTAACATTATAATTTGTATGTGTCTTGTAAGTTGCTTAAGAAAGGGACCATGCCAATCATTAAATATAGCCACAAACATGATAGAATCCCTTGCAGATTTCGGTTGGAGTTGAGAGGGTAGAAGTTTGAACCAGTGATTTCTTTGGTATTTGGGGTAATGAATTTCCAGTGTGGAAACTCCTTCTCTTAATATAAAATTCCACACATTTTTTATTTATATTCTTTAAGAATAGCCTAGGGTAGGGAGGAAAGGAAGGGAGAGAGAAAATTTTGGAACTCAAAATCTTACAAAAACAAATGTTGAAAAAAACTATCTTTACATGTAACTGGAAAAAAATAAAATACTAAAAAAATAGCCTGGGAGAACTGACAGGTTAAGGTCAACTCACTTCAACTCAACAAGGATTTAGAGACCCAAGTTTGTGCCGAGTACTTGGCTCCTTGTCCTCCACCTACAACATCTTTTCTTGACCTTATTCTAGCGACCATCCTGCCTCTCTCTCCCTTTAATTATCCAAACCCCTTGAAAGAATAACCTAGGGGGCGGCTAGGTGGCGCAGTGGATAAAGCACCGGCCCTGGATTCAGGAGTACCTGAGTTCAAATCCGGCCTCAGACACTTGACACTTACTAGCTGTGTGACCTTGGGCAAGTCGCTTAACCCCCATTGCCCCACCAAAAAAAAAAAAAAAAGAATAACCTATGTTGATTGCACATTACTCAATTTCTGTATCATCTTCTCCCTTCTCATATCCATGTACAAAGGTTACCTTGCCCAATATGCTCCTGAAATTGTTCTTTAAAGAATCACAAATGACCTCTTATTGACTGAGTTCAATAGGCTTTTCTCACTTCTCCATCTCCTCTTCCCTCTCTGTTACATTTATTGCTGAGGACCAGGGTTTTCATCTGAGTACACAGTTCATTTGTATAACACTATATTTTCTTTGGTACCAGGACACTTGGGTTTGGAACTATGACAGCCACCACTATGGTTATGCTGGTACCCTATAAGAATTGTGGTGCTGATAAAATTAATCTAGGAATGCTGAGACAAGGAAAAACAAACAAAAGCAGATAGTCACTACATATTGATGGCCAAGATCAAATAGTATAATGACATCACATTGGTTAGAGAGAAAGAAGGCTTTTATACTAGGGTATAAAACAGGCTAGTACCCTATGGTGGTAACTTCTTGCACCTAAAAGAGCCCACAGTTGCATGCTGTCTGTCCCTCTCAACCCCACTCTTGGAGGTAATAAAGAAGACATGGGAAGTTGCATTTAGCCACCATCTAGTTGGTAGCTTTATTCATCTCCAGTCATCCTGATATGTAGCATGTCATTGGACCCAGATGGCTCTGGAGGAAAGAGTGAGGCTGGTGACTTTGCACAGCCCTCCCTCACTTAAATCCAGTTCACTGTAAGTTATAACATCACCTTGATGTCATGGTTCTCTTCGAGAATGAAGGATAAACAACAGTTTTGCTCATATCCTTTAATAAAGCATGTTAATGGTACCTTAAGTCTGAGTCCCCATTGCAATAGATCCCTGGGTCTTATCTAATTCAAAGTCTCATTCATATCTGGTTTTAATTGGTTATATCTTAAAAACTCCATTTCCCACTGTGTAAAATGGGGATAATAACATTTCCACTTCCTCGTAATGTTGTGAGGAAAGTGTCTTGTGAATATTAGAGGAAGATATGAATGTATTTTATAAAGTTAAGTATTATATAGAGTAAGAGTTATCAAAGCAGCCTGGTATGATAGTAAAACTACTTGATTTCACATCAGTACCATGGGGTTGTAATCCCATCTCTGCTACTTGTTCCCCTTGTGACCTCATTTTGTTTGTCCAATCATTCAGTTGTGTCTGACTGTTCATGACTCCGTGAACCATACTGTCCATGGAATTTTCTTGGCAAAGATATTGAGTAGTTTGTCATTTTCTTCTCCAGTTGATAAACAGGTTAAGTGACTTGCCCAGGGTCACATGGCTAGTAAGTGTCTGTGACTTTAAGAAAGTCATTTCATCCCCTTATCCCTAGGTCTTCTCATCTTGACTTATATGTAGTAGGGGTTCAGTAAAGATTTGAGGATTTGATGAATGAATTAAAGATAAAGCACTGATATTTCAGGTAACACAACTTACAAATGAGTTGTGTTACAAATGTTTATAAAGTGATTATTCAAAATTTAGAATGTATTTTTTCCCAGAGAGATAATTTTAGAAAGCATAGAGAGGTTTCTGGGTCAGTTGTCAAATATCTATGCTATACTATTGTAAGGAATTAATTGTGATTTGGGGTTTTCATAACCCTATCTTTGCTTTATTATGGTCAGACTAAAAAATGTAAGCTTAAAAGCCTAAGAGAAGAAGGGTGTGTACTTTGGGAGATAATTGAACAAACAAGAGGAACTCTGACCACAGGGAACATTTATTGAAACTAAGTAACTAAAGTAACTTCTCTAATAGCTTCCCCATGCCCACGTGGGTCTGGCTAGCTTATAATGGGGACAGTCCATGTGGGTGAGCTGAGCCAATTGGAGACTCAGCATGGCTAAGAACCATCCCTCCCCTTCCTGTGGAAAAGTCAGTTAGATACAGTTGAGTTTCAGTTAGAGGGAGTTAGGAATAAACGCAGTTAGAGAGAGTTCTGAGGGAAATGGGGAAGGAAGGCAGACAACTAGAGGAGCTGCTGGTGTTTGACCTTCAGACAAAAACAGAGGAGACTGCACAGCTGATTCTCCTTAAAGCTGCAGATTTTGGGTGTGGTGAGTTTGTTTTCTTTTTGAGGCAAAAGTAGCTCTTTGGACCTAGCTGGGCTGGAGGCAGGTTTGGGTGCCTGGGCCATTTTTACCCCAGAGATTTATACATTGTTTCTAGTTCTATTAATATCACTTGTGTGATTCGGATAGTGTTTTAAACTTGTTCCCATTAATAAACCTGTTTTGTTTTTGAAAGAGGCTGTTTCAGAGGGCAGCAAGGTGCTTCAGTGTATAAAGCACTGGCGCTGGATTCAGGAGTACCTGAGTTCAAATCTGGCCTCAGACACTTGACATTTACTAGCTGTGTGACCCTGTGCAAGTCACTTAACCCCCATTGCCCCACAAAAAAGAAAGAAAGAAAGAAAGAAAGAAAGAAAGAAAGAAAGAAAGAAAGAAAGAAAGAAAGAAAGAAAGAAAAAGAAAGAAAGAGGCTGTTTCTTTTCTTACCCAATATTAAGGTGAGCCACCCAATTAACTCTAAATTTGGCCCTTACACTATGCAGGATCTGAAGTATGAAAGACTTGAGTTCAAATCCAGCCTCTGATACTTACTAGATATGTAACCCTATGCAAGTCACTCAAATTCTATTCACCTCAGTTTCCTCATTTGTAAAATGGGGCTAATAATAGCACCTCCTTCTCAGGGTTGTTGTCAGCATCAAATGAGATAATAATTGTGAAATGTTTAATACAATGTCTGGTACCTAGTAAGTGCTATGTAAGTGTTAGCTATTATTATTATATAATGCTATGTTATATTATGCCATGCTATGCCCTACTATACTCTACCATATAGTACCATCTGTTGTCATCCATACTACCTCAGACTAGACAAGATTATACTATAACTATGCCATACTGTATCATACCATCCAATGCCATCCTGTCCCATTCTAGCTCATCCCTCCCCAACCCATCTGATACCATATCATATCTGACTATACTATAGTATACCATACCAAACTCTACCATTATTGTTGTTGCTGAATCATTTTCAATCATGTATGACTCTCTGTGACCCCATTTGGAGTTTTCTTGGCAAAGATGCTGGAGTGGTTAGCCATTTCCTTCTCCAGCTCATTTTACAGATGAGAAAAGTGAGGAAAACAGGGTTAAGTGATTTGCCCAGGGTCACAAAGCCAGTAAGTGTCTGAGGCAAGATTTGAATTCATGGAGATGTCTTTCTGACTCCAGGCTTGGTGCTCTATTCAGTGTACCACCTAGCTGCTACCTTTTTATGCCATGCCATGCCATGCCATGTAATACTATCAATAACTATGCTATGCCACACTAAATTATACTCTACCATACTGTATAAGCTTATATTGCCCTGTACTGCACTCAGTGATACCATACCACGCAAAAAAGCACTACACAGTATAGTTTCACAGTGTGATATAATACAATATTATAATATCATTAAGCTCTACAACAGAGATCTTAAGTTACATTCCTAGAAGTGTAGAAAAAGCCAATCTGATGAGAAGAGGATTGCATTTCCCATGGATCTACTGGCCTGAATAATGGACCACATACAGAGAATGATCATTTGTTGGGAGAAATTCCCAGAATGATATTTCCTATGAGATTATATACCTGAAGTACTGGATGATTACATCACAGGAAGAAATTATAAAAGGAGGATTTGGGGAGAAGAAGCTAATGGGTAGGGCCTGAGTAAGATGTGTCTAAGATTACAATATCAGAGTCCATGAACCTAGAAGTCCACCATGTTCCTGAGACTCCATGGAGTAGGAAAAGGAAACAACCAACCAAAACACCTGGGAGTGGGGGGATGAAAGTAGAAGCCACTCTGAGCAGAGATTTAAGCAATGCATAGACGAATCAGGTCAATACATCCCTGTCATCTAATTTATTTTCTACCCCCAACATTCTGGAAGCATGAGCCTTAGAGAAACTGATTTCTTAGGTTATTCTGGTTAGAATAACAAATGAGGCGGCAGCTAGGTGGCGCAGTGGATAGAGCACCGGCCCTGGAGTCAGGAGGACCTGAGTTCAAATTCGGACTCAGACACTTAACACTTACAAGCTGTGTGACCCTGGGCAAATCACTTAACCCCAAATGCCTCACTTAAAAACAAAAACAAAACAAAACAAAGAATAACATATGAGGCTATGCTCTTTTGAGAATGAATATTCTTATGTTTTGCTTTGCTTAGTAATTCTAGTTCCATTATTAATTCAATGTATGATTGCTACCTGTTCTTCTAATAGTAAGATATAAGCTGAATTTAGATGACCAAATGTGGGGCTCAAACTAGAGATAATTATGTATGTGTGTGTGTGTGTGTATTACATATATATATATATATATATATGTGTGTGTGTGTGTGTGTGTGTGTGTGTATACACACACATACCTGTCTGGATATACACAGAGAGACATGTAAATATAATTATGCCCATAATTATATATGTTATATATTATAAAAATATAATATACTATCTATCTATCTATATAAATTGTATGGACCTGAAATTTCACTGGTGTTCTGAGAATGATAATCAAATGAGTTCTATCATTGCTACTGGAAAGACCACAACAATCTATTACATTCTGGCTCCATTCACAATTGCTGGGTCACACAAGAAGGAAAGTGCAGAGCCAAGATTTGAAAAGCAGAAGCATAGCTAGGAATTCTTGCATCTCCAACCCTGCCTGCACATCATTGACAGTGGATGGCAGTCACATAGTAGGATTTCTTCCTGAAGGAATGTGGAGGACAAGTAAACACTGTCCTGGCCATCGAAGGCACATGAATGGTATGTTAAGCAGTTGAAGGGATGGATTACCCACGACTGTAGGAGAGATGTCCTTCTTATCCTGCTGAACAATTATGCCAGAATCAAAGTTCAAACTCAAAGCTAATATACTGGATAGACTCAGAAAATTGTCAGTCACATATATGGAAATTATAATTGAAAAGTTGGAAGTGACATTAAAACTAATATAGTCTAATCCATCTATTTTATTTCATTTCATTTTTAACTTTTAAAAAATGAATATTTATTGAAGAAATACAGGAAAAGCAGAAATATAAACTTTATTTTCTTTCCCCCTGCCCCCCACACCTCTAGGGGTATACTCTCCCTTACACTATCTTAGTCCCTGGGGAGAGTGGGTTCAAATTTAAATCATTTCCTACAAAGCATTGGCTCACCAAGATCATGTGGCCTGGCCTATGAATAAGTCCCTGTTTATTCCTCCCACTTTTATTGCTTTTTATGTTATTGTTGGGTAATTTCAGACAGGTCCAGTTTCTCATGACCCCATTTTGGGTTTTCTTGGCAAAGATACTGGAGTAGTTTGCCATTTCCTTCTCCAGCTCATTTTATAGATGAAGAAACTGAGGCAAACAGGGTTAAGTTGCTTGCCCAGGGTCTCACAGCTAGTAAGTGTCTGAGGCCAGATTTGAATTTATAAAGATGAGCCTTCCTGACTTCCAAGCACAGCACTCTAACCACAGTGCCACCTAGATGCCCATGACTGGACTGGGCCAAATCGATCTCTCTTCAGGGCCTCAACTGACATTCTCATTCTCTAGTGAATTCTGGAATGACTTCTAAGTTCTGGATTTCTGGTGCTTGTTACTCAGATCTTTGGAAACTCACTAGATTGTAGCAATTTTCAATACTAAAACTAAAATTGGGAAAGAGCAAACACAAAGAAGGAAAAAACAAAAAGGGACCAATTTCTAAGAAGGCCACATGTCGAGCCTGGGTAGAGAAAGCTCAAGACCGTTTTCCCATCCAGAGGCTTACAGCACATCCTCTCACTGAACAACCGTTTTTTATCCTTTGTTTTGAAGAGGACCAATGACATCATGGAGGAAACTGGATTTAAGCAAAGCAGAGTCACACAAAGTCATCAGTATCACTCTCTCTTCCAGAGTCATTGAAGTCCATTGGCAGGACAAAAATGAAGATGATTGTCAGTGTCCCAGGACACAGTGGAGGGCATTGGCATCTTCAGTGTCTGACAGAGCTTTCAGTGCTCCACAGTGCCTGCTTCAGCTGTCTTTATGGCCATTGGAACAAATTGTTCTCATGCGCCCATTCTACTGGAGGGCATCTTCACTTGCCCCTCTGACTAGATACCCCTCTAACTGAACAATAGACCTGTCAGTTACCTTCAACTGGGTTTAGCTCATCTGTCAAGATGGTTTTTACCAGGGTGTGGCTACTGCACATGCTACAGTTTCTTGGAGCCATAGGTGGGCAGCCCAATTGTTTTACAGATGAGATATCTGAGGTTCAAAGAAATCATGACTTCCTATAGTCATCCAGGCATAAGAAACAACTCAGACTTAAATGCAAGTCATCTTACTCTAAATGTAGCATTCTTATTTTTATAATGTTTCTGATAACCACTGAGGAGAAGCAGTTATTAGTAAGATCACCTACTGGCTTTCAGGGCACCTACTTCTAATGAATGTACTATCTAAGAATAGGGCATCTAGGTGGCACAGTGGATAAAGCACTGATCCTGGAGTCAGGAGGACCCAAGTTCAAATTTCACCTCAGACACTTACTAACCATGTGACCCTGGGCAAGTCACTTAACCCCAATTGTTTCAAACATCTGGGGCCATCTTCAGTCGTCCTGATGTACATATTGCCACTGGACCCAGATGGCTCTGGATGATAGAGTGAGGCTGGTGATTTTGCACAGTCCTCCCTCACTTAAATCCAATTTGCTGCAAGTCATGACATCACACTGATGCCATGATCCTCTTCCCGAATGAAGGATAAACAGCAACAATAACGATCTCAGAATATTATACCAGGTAGGCAGATACTATTCTCCTAGGTTCTGTGGACTGGTTGCTACTTGTCTAAAAGTAGTTTTACCTCTACAATACTTGTCATCCCCTACACGTGTGGTCTCTACTAACAATGGCTCAGATGCCAGGTTGTAGGAATAGACAGATCCATGAGAATAGATGGATCTAAGAGATAAGGGAAAAAATCCACCAAACCTCCTTAGATCCGTGCTCTCTGCCTGTGGAAGATCGGTACTAATGTTAGCTGAATGTGCTTCCTCTTAACAACTGAAATGAAATCCCACTTAGGATACTCTGCAGAGGCTTTTCTCAACCCATGCATGTCACAGCTGATTCACCAGGGGCCTGGTTTGGGTAGTTTATTCCCATTCATTGCCCTCACTCAACCATAAACTCAGAAAGTCGAGTTACTTGATTCTCAGGGTGATGTCAAAGGTATATCTGGATGGGTGTATCTGAAACTAACTCTTGCTCATTGACTGCTTGCTGGTCTTAGAAAGAAGCTCTATTCAGCGGGAAACTGCATAGTGTGAAAAGAGAGCTGCCCTACAAGTCAGTTGAACTATTTGTACTCCCAACTCGAACGTGACTTGTCCTTGTTGATCATTTTCCTCATCACTTATACTCCCCGGGTCTCAATTTCCCCATCTGTAGAATTAGGGATCATATAGGCGTAGCTTTAGAGCTTGAAGGAGCCTTAGAAATCATGTCCAACTTCCTCATTTTACAGATGAGAAAACAGATCCACAGAGAGGTTAAGTGATTTTCTGAGTCCAACAGCTTCTAAGTATCTGAGGCAGGATTTGAACCTAGACCCTACTGGCTCCAAGTCTAGTACCACAGGAGCAACTCTAGTTACTTCTCCTTTGGCCCAGGTCTTCCAATTCCCATATCAAGTTGGATGACCCTTACAAGATTTAGGGAGAAGTTCTTGCTGAGGGGTCGAATTCCATCTTGCTGAGAATCCTGACACACTGAAAGATGGCAGAAGCACATGGCAGAAATAATCATTTTGAAGATCTAGCAGGGAAGGCTTCAATGAGTACCAGTAGATAACAATTTAGAATTTATTTTTTTTTTTACCAAGATAATCCCCCTGGTCCCTTTGAGCTCAAATCCTATGACTGATTTATTTAAGCCCAGAGCTGGAAGGGATCTTTAGAGACTGTCTGGTCTCTATGATCTCTAAGATCAAATAGAAAAAGCCTCTGTTTGGCTTTTAAAGTCTTTCATCACCTGGCCCCTTCTACCTTTCTAGTCTTTATACCTTATTCCCCTTCATGTACTCTGTGATCTTTATGTACTGACTTACTTGATACTTTTTTTTGCAGGGCAATAAGTGTCAAGTGACTTGCCCAGGGTCACACAGCTAGTACGTGTCAAGTGTCTGAGTCTGGATTTGAACTCAGGTTCTCCTGAATCCAGGGTCAGTGCTTTATCCACTGCGCCACCTAGCTGCCCCTTCCTTGATACTTTTCAAACAAGATACTCTGAACATTTTTTTCTGGCCCGGAATGCGGTCTGTTCTCATCTCCACCACCTGGCTGCCCTGGTTTCCTTCAAGTTCCAGTTAAAGTTCCTACCTTTAGTAATAAGTTTTTATTGATTCCTCTTAATCCTAATGCTCTCCTCTTGAAATTTATCTCCAAGTTGTCCTGTATGTATTTTGTTTGAATACAGTTATGTACAAGTTTGTGAGCTCCTTGAAAGCAGGGATTACATTTTGGGGTTTTTTGTTGTGTATATTTCTGTGTGTTTTTTTTTTTTTGAGGGGGTTAGGTGAAGGAGAGGTTGGCTTTCTTTGTATCTCTGTTGTACAGTGCCTGGCAAAAGTAGGTACTTAATAAATGTTTGTTGATTTGATTTGACTGAACTAATATACTCTTCTGCCTTTTGGTAGGTGAATGTCCAAATTGGTAGTCCTTGATGGCTTATGATGCTAAAACCACATCTTCAATCCCCATTAGTCAAAAGGCCCATTTATCCACAGACTCATAAAGCTGAAATTGGCTTTAGAATTATTTGTATCCTATGAAAAGGATGGTGAAAGATCTTGAGTTCGTGCCATATGAAGATCAGTTGGAGGAGATGGGTGGGTGGATAGATAGATAGATAGATAGATAGATAGATAGATAGATAGATAGATAGATAGATAGATAGATAGATAGATAGATAGATAGACAGATAGATAAATGGATGGATGGATGGATGGATGGATGGATGGATGGATGGATGGATGGATGGCTAGATGGACGGATGGATGCATGCATGGGTGCTTGCATGGGTGCATAAACAGAAAGCCAGGCAGATATATGGACATACAGAGAGAGACAGAGACAGATACAGAGAGACAGAGACAGAGCATATTAATTTCTTACTCTATGTCAGACATTGTGTTGAGTGCTAGAAATACAAATAAAAACAAACAAAACTGTATCTGCCCTCAAGAAGTTCATATTCTAATGGGGAAATACAGAATATAAAGAGATGCTACCTTTCCAACCAGGGGACACAGGGATATTGTTCTAATTTCTGGTGGGGTGGAGATGTAGAGAGAGTAGGACACGGTGAGAGGAACAGCCAGAAAGTGGCATTGAATTTTCAGACCTGACAAGACAAGGCAAAGGCTCACATATCAAAGCTGGAGGACCCTGGGGAGGATAAAAGTTTTAGGTAGAGAAGTTAATAATATGTTACTGTATAAATAAGAATTAATGAACATTATATGTGTCATTTACATAGTGCTTTGTGGTTCACAAAGTGTTTTATATACAATAACTCATTTATTCTACATGCCTTATATGGTTGCTGTGAGAAACTATAGAAATTTTCATTATTATTATTATTATTATTATTATCATATAAATGTGAGGTGTTATCTCAATTCTTAAATCTCATGACAATTCTGCAAGGTAAATAGTATAGAAATTATCATTGTCCCCATTTTATAGATAATGAAATTGAGACTATGGGAGTTTGAGTTTGAGCTTGGCCAGAATTGCCCACAGAAAGCAGGGGATAAGACTGAAGGAAGAGGTAAAGGAGATTTGAATAAATGAATGAAAAAACAAATGAATGAATTACCTGTGGTGTAGTGGTCCATGGAGGAAGGGACTTGTCCTCAAATACCTGTGTTATAAAAGGTTCCAACATATTTATGTCATATACATGGTAATAAAAATAACGATAGCTAACATTTATATAGTGCTTACTATATTCCAAGTACATCATAAATATTATCTCATTTGATCCTCACAACAACCCTGGGAGGTAAGTGCTATTGTCATCCCCATTACAGATGAAACAACTGAGGCAGAGAGTATAAGTGACTTGCCCAGGATCTTACAGTTAGTGTCTGAAGCCAGAAATGAACTCGAGTCTTCCAGACTCCAGGGTCAGTTTTCTAACCGTTTCACTACCAGGTGCTCCACACTAAAGGGTCACCACTTTGGTGGGGCAGTGACTGAATGAAGAATCAATGGATAGGCAAGCCTCCATACATGAGATTCAGAGAAAGCCATCACATAAATAATTCTTGCCAGAACTAAAGATGAGGGAATGGCAGAAATTCCTGGTGAGCGATTTCGTAGAAGTGTCAATTAGACACTTGCAAGAGGTTGAAACCACTAAAACATTACAAATGTTCCTTTAGGTTGGAAACAGTCTGTGCTGATAGATCTGAAGCAATTATCTCTATCATCCCAGGCATTCTGCAGCTCCGCCTCCATCAGAAACAAAGAAGCAGAGAAGACATCATGTTTTAGACAATCTGGACCCTGTCATTCTTGCTGTCCATTCTTGTCCTGTTATAGATGCCAGATGACAAACACAACAAACGTGAACAGTCACAAAGAATAATCACCCAGATATTTGGTGATGGGAACATTGGAAATCAATCCCCCCCCCAAGAGGGGGGAGGGGAACCTGAGCTCACTATGTTCCTGGGGACTCTGCTCTGACAATTTGGCTTTTGTTGCTTTTATTCTTGAGGAAGGAGTAGTAGTTGGGAGACAATTATAAGTATATCCCACCTGATACAATGATTAGTTCCATGAGAACATAGCATTAGGAGCAATGATTTTGCAGGGGGTCATGAGGTTAGACCATCTGATTTGTTTCTTAGAGGAGGGAGGCTGAAAGATTCTCCTTCAAGTCTTCTTGACATTAGAGAGAAGCTTGGTTACCTTGTATCTACATCATCACAAAAGTTAAGGTGGGGTTCTATGAGATAGAATGGTCTTTGCTCATGAGTTAATGTTGCCCTGATTTCTCCATATGCTGGTCATTTTTTTTCTCAGACGCTGGACCCAATATAGAAAGGAGAAAGAGCTCCTCGAGGTCAGGGACTATTTTTGTCTTTCTTTGTATCCCCAAAACTTAGCAGAGTGCCTGGCACTTGTTATGCCTGTTAACCAATTTAACTGTACATAATTGTTTACATATGGTCTCCCTCATTGGACTGTGAGCTTCTTGAGGACAGGGACTATATTTTGCTTTTCTTCATATCCTGAACACTTAGTGCAGTGCCTACCATATAGTAAGCACTTAATAAATGCTGTTGACTGGCTGAATGGTTTTCCACAGTTGCAAATTTTGTCCTCCATTAGACTGAGTTCCTTAAGAGCAGGTACTGTCTTTTGCCTTTCCCTAGTGCTTGGCACAGTATGTAGCCCATAGTAAGCATTTAACAAATGCTTTTTGACTTCATTGAGAATCATAGGACCAGAGATCAGAAATGATCTTAGACATAACCTCAAATCTAAGATAATCAAGTTCAATCCCTATACTTTATCAAAGAGCCTCAAGCTCTCAGACTGAACTCTTATCCAAGTGATTTACCTGAGGTCACACAAGAAGCAGTGACAGAGCAGGGATGCAATTCCAAATCTTTCCCTCTTTTCCACTTTCCCCAGTCCCAGCCAAAGCCATGAATTTACATCTGGGCTCTGTCACCTGCTAGCCACCCCCCCCCCATCCAAAGCCCCTTTGCTTATGCACTCCATAGCAATGCTTGCACTATCAACCGCACAGGGTCCAGGTAGAGAAAACACTTCAGAAACTTTGAAGGGAGTTATCACTCAGTACAGGACACTTTCCAAGCCAATGTCACCAACTGAGGGGGAGACACTATCCCCCCGAATTCCTTTTCCTACTGAGTATTCTCTCCAAGAGGCAGTGGTGCAAGAAGGGAGCTGGTGTTTGTCTTACTAACCAAATGAACTAGAGTGGGACTGAGCTGTGGTAGCTGAAATCCTGGATTGTAAACAGACAGATGAGCTGAGAGGAAGGGGAGTGGGCTGGGGTGGGCAGAGAACGTGGGTGGAGGGCAGATGGAGGAGGCCAAAGAACATTTGGTTCTGCACAGGAATTGAACCTGAAAAGAGCCTGGGAGACAAACATAATCCAGCTGGTGACTTTTCCCCTAGTTTGCTCTTCATTCTCCTTTATTCCTGTCCTCCGTGGGTCACTGCCAGTTCATACTATGTCCCCACCTTCCTCAACAAATATTAACGAGCATTTATACAGCACCTACTATGTGCAAGCTACTCTGCTAGGAACTGGGAAAACAACATAAACCAACCCAAGGCCTACAGTAAGGCACTTAAAAACTACTAATAATAATAATAGCAACAAAAATCTAGATTCTACAAGCCATTTTACGTGTATTATCTCAATTGTGCACTTCATGAACACTAGAAGTATCACAAGACAAAAGGAGAGGGACAGAAAAAAACTGCTATAAATAATTTCAGGAGGGAGCTAGAAAGCATGTCTAGCTGAAGGGAATCAGGGAAGGCTTCATGGAGTAGGCAGTGCCTGATCCAAGGCCTTGCAGAAAGCAAAAGACTTCTGTGGTGAGTAAAACTACATGGAGTCTCCCTATAATTGTCCCAAGTTCAGGGAACATAGCTGGGGTTTATCATATATATATATGTTACTTAGAAATTAGAGGCTACTGTATCAGTTTGGGGGCATTGAGCATTTATTAAAGCATATTAAATATTAATAAAGAGAGAGCATACATGGCTCTGAAAGTTAAGAAAGCCTATCTAGGATCTGGGGGAGGGGGTGTAGAACCAGGCTGCTGGGCTCCCCTTCTGTGTTCCCCAGCCAAGAGATCGAGATCAGCAAGCATAAGGTCTCTGAGGGAAGGACAAGAGGCAGCCCTTACACACTGCTTAAAGTTAATTGGCTAGCATCACTTAATTCTATTGGTTCACTGGATTTGAGGGTGGTTCCATGCAGTTGTGCTGAGGTCAGAGCCCAGAGAACAGATCCTCTGGTGGAAACAAGGCTTTCAGGTGGGTGTGGTCATGAATGAGGTAACTTCCTAACTCTGGGCTGGCCTTAAGAAAGGTCAGGCCAGGCTCTCTCAGCAGGGGCCTCTAGGAGTCCCCAAACCCCTATTATTAATAATTTGTCACACTTCAATAAGTTGGGGAAGGAAATAAGCATTTGTATAATACCTACTATGTGGCAGGCACTTGTAGTAAATGTTCTTTCAAGTATTATTTTAATTTCATAACAACCCTGGTGCTGTTATCCCCATTTTAATGATAATTAGAATTTATATAGTGCTTACTATGTATAAGGCACTATACTTAGCACGTTATAATTTTTTTTCTCATTTGATCCTTTTAACAAATCTGGGAAGTTTATCCTCATTTTATACTTGAGAAAAGTGAAGCAGGCAGAAGTTAATTGACTTGCCCAGGGTCACACAACTAGTAAGCTTCTGAGGCTGGATTCAAACTCAGGTCTGCCTGATTCCAGGCTCTGTGGTCTGTCCACTGTAACACCACCTACCAGTAAATTCAGTTATGGAGGGAGCACATAGAGGTCTGCTTGCATAAAATGTAATCCTGTTTATCTGGAGCACAGTATACCTATAAGGGAGTCATGAAAAGAATGGTAAGTTGGGACTATATGGAAGAGGGCTTTGAATGGCAAAGGACAATGCATTTCAGTCACAGAGGCAGGTTTTTTATGTACTAATATTGAAATGACCAGTCAGTGATGAGCATGCCCGGCAACCTCAGGTACACACACTTGTAAAAGAATACAATTTGAAAGGGACTTACCGACTCTGAACAACACGATGGCAACAACAAATCGTTACTGCAGAAGCCAGGTGCTAAAGTACCCTAGGTGATGGAAAATAGGTACAAAACAAGACCAACATTTTCAGGCATTGCCAATATGTAGAATTTTTCTCCTTAGCTATATTTACTTGTTACAAGGGGAAAAATGTTTGTTGGTGAGGAGACACGTAAAAGCTGGTGATTTTTTTTAAACTGAAGAAAAGAAGAAAATTAGTATTAATGAAACATTTTAAATAGAGAAGAATAGAAGGAAATTCAGATTGCTGCAACAGACAACCAGGGTAGTATGGGTACAGCCAGGTTAATTTTTTTTAGAGTTTACAAAGTGATTTATCTATTTTTAAATAATTATCTTTTGTTTTTACATCACCTACATTTCCCTCTCCTTCCCCATACCAGAGAGCCATCCTTTCCAGTAAAGAATAAAAAGGAGAAAAAATTTCAGTAAAAATTATGAAAATGTAGAAAAAGGCTAATGTTATATGCTTTGTTTATACATTAATGCTTAATCATCTCAAATTAATCATCTCAAATCTTTGCTTTGGGGCTAAACACGGTCATTATAATTTTGAAACATTCTATTTTTGTTGTTTTTTTATTATTTTTCTTTCCTTTTACAATGATGTAGTCATGTGTATACTGTTTTCCTGGCTCTGCTTACTGTACTATACTAATGTCTCTCCTGCTTCTCAAAATTTAATCATATTCATCACATTCATTGTTTCTGCCCAGTAACATTCATTACATCCATGTACCACATTTTGTTACCCATTCCCCAATCAACAGGTATTTATTTTGTTTCCAGGATTTTTTTTTCTCTTTTGACTGTTCGGTTAAATTTTTAAAAAATAATTTTCCTTGATTTGTTAATATCATTATATTTTCCCCAGCATGCCTCAAAGTAAGCCAACCAATATAATGAATAGTATATTTTAAAGAAAAGGATGAAAATGATAAAGGTGGAAAAAATTGTAACATAACTGACCAATGAATTAAAAAAATCTAAAAATGTAATGTATGTAATAGTATTTGTAATCTACAACACTTGTGAACCTCCCACCTCTGTGAAGAGATGAAATGGTAGCATCTTCTCCTATCATTTCTTTCAAGTCATGTACTTTAAAATTTTTGGAACATTCCCTTTTGGGGCAGCTAAGTGGTGCAGTAGATAAAGCACCTGCCCTGGATTCAGAAGGACCTGAGTTCAAATTCTGGCTCAAACACTTGACACCAGCTGTGTGACCCTGGGTAAGTCACTTACCCCTCATTGCCCCACAAATTTTTTTAAAAGTGAATTAACAATATTTCCTTTTGATCTTTTTTGGTGGTTGTTGTTCCTTGATTTATATTGCTATAGTCATTGTATATATTGTTTTCCTGATTCTGCTTATTTCACTCTGTATCAGTTCATGTAAATCTTTCTTCGATTCTCTGTATTCACTATGCTTGTCATTTCTTAAAGCATAGTAAGAATGCATTACATTCATTTACTACAATTGTTTAAATCATTCTTCTCTCAATGAACATCTATATTGTTTCCAATTCTTTGCTAACAGAAAAAGTGCTGCTATACATATTTTGGTGTATATGGGGATAGCAGAGTCCCGTGTAATCTCCCCCCTGCCAAGGGATTAGCCCTCTCACCAGACCATGACCTCATTTCTAAATGACACTGGTGCTACAGCTGATTCAGAGGCTCTGGGGCTCTCTTTCTCTGTTAAGGCCTTCCTGGGACTGGATCTGTGTCAGCATGACTATGGACTTGGGCTCCACTCCTGTCTCGGCACAGCAGCTCCCTCCTTCTTACCTTCTTAGACATCTTTGGATGGAAAATTATCTCAGCACGTTCTTCTGTGGATTTTACTGCTCTAGGAATAGTCCTATGGCATTATTTGGAGGTTTTTTGGACTGGGAAATTGTTTTTGTTTTATTTTGTTTCATTTTTTCAGCATAGGATTGGTTATTGGTACAAGAAATTTTATCATTATAACCAGTCAGATCCAAGATAGAGAACAATGACTGAAACATCAGCCAAAGCAAGGAAACCTATTTTACAAATATTACACACATGCACACACACACACACACACACACACACCAAATAGCTTTAAGGAGTATATTTTTTAACAAAGGTTAATGGTGGGGCAGGGAGATAAAAAGAACATGATAAGAATTCAAATCCTGACAGTGATGATTTTTGACAGAGAAGCAGCAGAAATAAAGCTTCTAAGCATTTCCATCTTATTCCATTGATGTGTTGGCCAAAAGGAGATATGTCACAATATACATCAAGGAGATGGATGGTGGTGCAAGGATGAGCCAATAGAGGATGAAAGATCATGACAATGGGGGAAAATGTCAACTAGTGAATAAAACAACTCTATAGAGTCCAATGGAAAAATTTAATAGTGCTAGTTATATCTCTGACCTCTCTATTACCATCCAGGGTTGGTGGGGAGTCTGCACAATCTGGAATAGAAAAACATTGGGGAATAGTGTAAAGAGCCCTAGATTTGGGGTCTGAGGTCCTGGGTTCAGCTCATAGAATTTTATAGTTGGAAGGAATTTCAATGGCCATTTAGGCCAACCCATACCTGGTAAGAAATTCCCACTAGAACATATAAAACAAGGAGCCTTTCACCCTCTGATTGAAGAACTACAAGGAGGGAAAACCAAGAACCACCCAAGATGACTCATTCCACTAACCATAGCTCTAATTATTGGGATGTTTTCCATCTGACATCAAGCCTAAATTTTACACTTTCTGGTTTTTCCTATTTATCTTAACCCTGCCATCTGAGTCAAAGAAGCAGGTCAATCTCTTCCATGTGGCAGTCTTAGTCGATGGTACTCATCATATGCTCCCTGAGTCTTTTCTCCAAGTTTAACATTCCAAGTCCTTTTAATGGAACCTCATATGACATCAACTCAAGGCCATCCTGGCTGGCCTCCTTTGGGTTATCCTTGGATTTCCTAAGGTGTAACACCCACTGCCAAACACAGTAGTCTGGATGGGATCTAACCAAGAGAGAATACAAAAGGACCCTCAGCCCCTTATGCTTTCTTTCATACAGCTCAAGACTGCATTAGCTTTCCTGACTGCTACATCATAGTACTGATTCATAATGAGTTTCCAGTCCTTTGAAAGAACCAAAAATATCTGTTTGGTTGGGGTTTTTTAAAAATATATTTGGCTATCTCACCAGGCCTCTCTCATCTTGAATTAGTAAACCTGATTTTGGAGTCTAAAGATAGGATTTTTACATTCATCCCCTTTGAATTTTATCTTATTAAATTCAACCCAATACTCTATATGGCTGAGATGGTTTATGACCCTAACCCCAATCCAGTGTGTTAGTTCTTCCTCCCACTCTTCTATCATCAACAAATTTGGTCAGTATGCCATTTATCCAAGTCATCGATCAAAATGTTAAATAGCACATTGCCAAAGAGAAATCCCTGGAGCATCCTGGGAGAGACCTCTTGTCAGTTTCATAGCAAACCATTAATGAGTACTCGGAGCCCAGCCATTCAACCAGTTCTGAATAAATTTAATTGTACTTTCATTGACCCCACATCACTTCAACATTTCTACACACAAAAAAATAGGAGAGGGTCTATCCAATTTTTTTCTTAAACCTGGGTAAAAGACATTATTCCACTGATCCAC
Organism: Dromiciops gliroides; assembly: GCF_019393635.1. NCBI lineage: Eukaryota > Metazoa > Chordata > Mammalia > Microbiotheria > Microbiotheriidae > Dromiciops > Dromiciops gliroides. Next base: position 54,097,688 of record NC_057864.1, on the reverse strand, counting down.
CAGTTTAGTAAACCTGGAAAAAAAGGAATAAATCAAATCCAACATGATCCACTCCTGATAAAGTCATGTTGGCCATGTATAATTACTGATCTCTTTTCTTTTGTGGTTGTTCAGTCATGTCCAACTCTTCATGACCCCATTTGAGGTTTTCTTGGTAAAGATACTGGAGTGGTTGTCATTTCCTTCTCCAGCTCACTTTACAGATGAGAAAACTGAGGCAAACAGGGTTAAGTGACTTGCCCAGTCACACAGCTAGTAAATCTCTGAGGGCAGATTTGAACTCAGGAAGATGATTTTTCCTGACTTCAGGACTGACACAGTATACACTCTGCCACCTAACTGTACTGCTTCCTTTTCTACATGTTCATTAACCATGCCTATGATGACCATTTTAAACTCAGTGATCCACAGTTTTGAAGATTCTATCCTTTCCACACATCCCCTATTTTTGAAAATTGGGATATTTGCCCTCCTCCAGTCCTAGGGTACCTTCCCCTCTCTCCACTGTCATTCAGATATCACTGATAGTGACTCAACAATGAGATCCATCAGCTCTTTTTTTTTTCCTTTTTTTTTTTTAAGTGAGGCAATTGGGGTTAAGTGACTTGCCCAAGGTCACACAGCTAGCAAGTGTCAAGTGTCTGAGGCCAGATTTGAACTCAGGTCCTCCTGACTCCAGGGCCGGTTTTCTATCCACTGTGCCACCTAGCTGCCCCCACTAGCTCTTTTGATCACCTTTTCTCCCAGTAGTTTTTCAAAATAAAACAAGCCAACCTTTCTTTTTGTGATCCTGAGCTTTGTTCGCTATCCCCAACTCCTGATGAGTTTTACACTTCTGACACCATGCCACACTCCTATAGTCATCCCCTGTCATCTGCTTTTGCTTCCATTTTGTGTACATGTCATTTTTACTTCTAAGTTGATTGGTGAGTCCTATGCATCCATATGGGTTCCAGCAGAAAACTTTCCATTTCATTTATATCCCAACAGTTGGTGAGTGCTCTGTGCATCCATATGGGTTCTAGCAGAAAACTTTTCCAATTCTTTCATATCCCAAAATCATATCCAGAATATCATTTCCCCTTTGTGGATCCACCCCCTTTTTAAGGCTAAAATTATCATAAAAGCAAGTCAAGAATACATTAGCTCATCTTCTTTTGGTACAGAGAGTTTTTTAGTAGATATCTAGGTAAATGAAATTCCCCATAAACATCATATCATGCGTCTGTTCTAGGCTTGGGATCTGTTTCGTGAACTCCTGATCTATTTTCTCCTAGTGGTCTGTATGTAATGTATGCTGATGACAAAATCGCTTCTGTTTCTCCCTCCAATGAACTTTACCCAAATACTCCTCCCCATGCTTACTCTTGGCTTTACTCACATGAGCATACCTTCTGAATATATAATACTACCTTCCTCCCTTGTCAGTCAACAAACATTTATTAAGAACCTAATATATGACAGATATTGTGACAAACACTGGGGATACAAACACAAAAAAATACCCTGTCCTCAAGGAATTTGTAATCTAATAGGGAAAGACAATACACAAAAGGAAGCTGAATAGGGCAGGAAGGAAGTACACACCATGAGGGGCATGATGGAATCCAGTCCAAAGGAGTACAGCTGGCTGGGAAATGAAGAGATGGCTGATCCGGGAGTCCTTTTTAAATGTAGGCTCTGGGAGTTCTTTGTTCTGCCCACTAGCCATCCAACCAGAGAACAGAAGCCTAAGGAAATCAGGCAGGATGATGAGGTTGCTATGGGACATGATAGAGTCTCATTCAAAGGAGAGCAACCAGGTGGGAAATGGAATTTTTCCCCTCTACTCTGTCTTTTGAATAATATTTAACCACACAGTTCCTTCCACATTTCATCCCAACAAGTTTGTGACATCTCTGGGGTAAAATCTACCATCTTATGATTAGAGCTCTTATTCACCTTGGGGGTCAACTCACTTGGTACATTTATTGGCACATAGTCATGTGAGGTCTGAGACCTTTGCTTAGCCATTATCTCCTATGAATTCTTCAGTGTCTCATCTGATATTCTAATTCTCCAGCTTGGTATCTGTGAGACTTTGCATGAGTCATTTAACTTGATTAGACCACATTTTACTTGTAAAATGAAGGGGAAGGGAAAGGGGGGAAATGTCATTAAGCACCTACTATGTGCCAGAGACTGTGCTAAGCACTTTACAAATATAATCTCATTTGATGCTCACAACAACCCTGTGAAATAGGTGCTGTTATGATTCCCATTTTACAGACAAGGTAACTAAGGGTAAGTTACTTGCCAAGGTTCATACAACTAGGAAGTATGAGGTCAGATTGGAACAGAGGGCTCCCTCACTCCAGGCCCAGAGATCTTTCCAGTGTCCCACTGCCTCACTGAAATTGAATTGGATAAGGTCCCTCTACATTCAAATAGTGTGATCTTATTGATTTGCTTGGGGAGGAGTTGGAGAGAAGGGTTGGAATCTATTTAGCCATGGTTTCTGTAAGAGTTTGCCTAAATTAAAGAGCTCTTTACTCACCTTAGTTGGTTTCTGATTGGATAAGGGGATATCTTAAGGTTTAGGCTTGCTTTACCATGAATGTATCCAGGGGTCCAGTTCATTCTAGACAGCTTTTGGTCTTCCATGTCATCCCCAAACAATTCTGCTCTGTATCTTTTTTTTTTATTATTCCTGGTTGCTGAGTGATGTTTATGTCGCCTACCTCATTCTTCTCTCTTGAGTACAGCATGCATAAAATGGCAGCCCAATGGATCCACAAAGTCATAACAATAGCTTAAATATCTATAATTTTTGAGAATCACAAAGCACCTTCCGTACGACAACACTGGAAGATATACATATAATTATACCCATTTTTTAGATGAGAAAACTGGGATTAAAGAAATCAAGCAACTTAAACTTTTTTTGCAGTTGCATAGCTAGCAATTGTCATAGCTGGATTCACATCTTCTTACTCTAGATCCAGCACTTTTTTCCCCTGGATGATAGATCACCTCCTGTGGTTCCTTTAAATCTCAGAAGAGACTCTAGTCAATCCAATGCCACACCCTTTTCACCCAGAAAAAAAATCATCTTAAGTCAGTACAATGTAAATGTCTTGAGGGATAGCATTATTTTTTTTCATTATACCTTTAGTACCTAGCACAGAGTCATGCAGTAGGTGCTTAATAAATGCTTGTTTATTTTGGGGAAATGATACAATCACTGATGGTGACAGTTTATCAAGAAGAAGCAACTAAGTGGTATAATGTACAGGGTACTACACCTGCAGTCAGGATAACCCACATTCAAATCTTGCTTCTGACATTTAGCAGCTTTGTGAGTCTGGCTGGTTATTTAACCCATGTCTGCCTAACTATTTTAAACTGTAAAATGGGACTAATAATAGTGTTTACTTCTCATGATTATTACAAAAATAACATAAGTTATCTGTAAGTACCATGTAAATACTAGCAATTATTTTTGGAAAAGATAAACAAAGAAACAAGAGAAAAATGTAAATGAAAATAAGGTATTGAAAATCATTTTAACGGATGAATGAAGAAGGATAGCAGTAGAAACAAGGAGGTAGGAAAAGAAAGTTGGGAAGAAAAAGTTAAAGGAAATCAATAAACACCATATTCAGTTTGACACCCCCCCCCCAAGATTCAGTTGTATTCAGAATATATGTTGTTTTATCCTGCCTTGACTGACTTGCAGGATGGACTATACCATCAACTCCCCACCCCCCAAAAAATAAAATTTCATTCTTTTTGGGGTCATTTTTGGTCAGTTTGATGACTCAGAGTCAACTGTACTAAAGTGGATACAGAGCAGACCTTGAAGGTAGGAAGACCTGAGTTCAAGTGCTACCTCTGCCATATATGGCCCAAGTGACACAATTCAAGTCAGTTACTCTCTCAATCTTCTAGGCCACTCACTAAGATTATAATTTCCAGAGAAGGTGACACCCTAAATTGGCAAAGAGTATTCCTCACCCCAAGGAATGTTTCTCAAAAGCAAGTTGTGTGGGACCCTTGTAAGCATCATCAAGGCATAATTCCTATCCCCTGATGGCTGCAGATTTTTTTTCATAGTTTCTCCTACAATACATCTTGGGGCTGTTCTCCTAGCTAAATTCAGCTGTTTTTTATTCCAATTTTATCCAATTCTATGAAACCTCCCACTATTACTTTGATTGATATAGTATCAAACCGACATGATCATCTCTTCAAGTTATTTTCATTTGCATTTCTCTGATTATTTTCTGATTATTATCTCTGATATTAGAATCAGAACAGCTTTTTAAGGGGTAATTACAATCTGCAATTCCTCCTTCAAAAAATTGCCTTCTTATCTGCTGGACTGAGTAATGCTCAGAGAATCGCAGAATGTTAAGAGAACACATAGGGCTATGTAATCCAGCCCATACGTGAATTGAAATGCCTTCTCCATCACCACTGACAAGCAGACATTCAGCCCCTAGTCAAAGATCTCACAGTGATAGGGGACACTATTACAAATTCATACCCATATTTTATAGATTCTGGATGTCAGGTTTTTACCAGGCCTATTTATTGAAAATGTTTTCTCCTTTTTTTAAATTTTCCTTTGAAGACTGTGTGCTTTGTAATGAAAAATCATTTAATTAATTCCTTCTGTACACAAACCCCTTGATTCTGTCTGTGATCATTTATTTCATTTGTTCAATAAAATTTTGTCTCCTCTTTACAATAGATTCATTTTTCTTAAAGTCTTTAAAATGCTTTTAGATTTAGATCCTTTATCCAATTGAAGGTTATTATAGTATGTAAACCCATTTTTCACCATACAGCTATTCAGTGTTCCCCACTTTTACTGTAGAATGATTCTTTCCACCACGGAATGTACTAATCTCTTATCCATATTACTTTCTATTTATGGGTTCTCTGTTTAGTTCCATTGATCGATCTCTCTCTCTCTGTCTCTGTCTCTGTCTCTCTCTCTGTCTCTCTCTGTCTGTCTCTCTGTCTCTCTCTGTCTGTCTCTGTCTCTCTGTCTCTGTCTCTCTGTCTCTGTCTGTCTGTGTCTGTCTGTCTGTCTGTCTGTCTGTCTGTCTGTCTGTCTGTCTCTCTCTCTCTCTCTCTCTCTCTCTCTCTCTCTCTCTATCTCAGTGAGTAACAGACTTTACAATTACTACTTCCTAAAGCATTTTGGAATCTGGTAGGGTGAGACCCCTTCAACAATTGTTTTAAAAAAAAGCTAAGAATTCCTTTTGTTTTGACCTACCCATCTGTTTTCCCTTGTGAGTCGATCATGGCTTTATCTAATTCTATAGTAAAGAAGTGTAAATTATATTTAACATTGTGTGAAGTTAGAAGGTATGGCTGAATGAGACCACGTACCCAAAGAAGAAATCCATTTTGGAGATACTTGGGGCTCAATTTTCAAGAAATAGAGGGACAGCTAGGTGGCGCAGTGGATAAAGCACCAGCCCTGGATTCAGGAGGACCTGAGCTCAAATCCGGCTTCAGACACTTAACACCGGCTATGTCACCCTGGGAAAGTCAGTTAACCCTCATTGCCCCAGGGAAAAGAAGAAGAAGGAGGAGAAGGAGAAATAGAGAAAGATGCAAAATGATCAGAATCATAGGTGATAACATTAGAGCTTTGTATTCCATGCATCTATGCATTCATGAACTACTGGATTTAATGAGTTGTATATTATATAAGAAGCACACCTTATTGAGCTTAAGCCCCTTTCAGCTAGGAACCTCAAAGATCAGCTGAATTCACTTTGTACCAGGCAAGTGTAATAGACAAGGAAGATGCATTCTTTTTTTTTTTTTTTTAGTGAGGCAATTGGGGTTAAGTAACTTGCCCAGGGTCCTGCTGAATTCAGGGCTGGTGCTCTATCCACTGTGCCACCTAGCTGCCCCCAGAAGATGCATTATTAAAGTAAAATATTTGATTGGAACCTAAATAACTAGGAAAGGAACACATTTCAGAAATTAGGCTGACTCCTTTCCCTCTCTCCACCCCTACCCATTTCTCCCGCCTTCTCTCCCTAGAACCATGAAGGTGTCATCTCCTACAAAGGCATTCTATTTTTTCGGGTTTTGTTGGTGAGGCAATGAGGGTTAAGTGACTTGCCCAGGGTCACACAGCTAGTAACTGTCAAGTGTCTGAGGCTGAGATTTGAACTCAGGTCCTCCTGACTCCAGGGGCAGTGCTCTATCCACTACACCACCTAACTGCCCTGAATGCAGGCATTCTTGCTTCAAGACTGCATCTGCCAGGATCAAGCCCAGGTGTGGCTCTGCTTTTGGCAGCTATTTCTACTTGCTTAAAGAGCTACAGAAATGTGAGTTATTATTATATATGTGCTGTCAAGGACTAGATTTAGCCCTGAAAAGATAAGAAAGTATCCAAAGTCCAATCTGCAGGGACCAAGAAACTTTCAAAATTGGTTCACTTGTTTGGACTCCTATTTTCATGATGTCCAGGGTGGGACAGGGTGGGTGTCTGTTGACTGTTTTTATCTTTTTGGACCTGGGGTGTAGAAGAGGAAGGGGAGGCAACATGAACACATGATTTCTGCTGGTAGAGGAACCAGGAGAGCCCCAATGAATGTTTCTCAAAAGCAAGTTGTGTGGGACCCTTGTAAGCAATAGTAGGAAAAGACTTAAGAGTAGTAACCAGCCCTGATGCCCCCAGGAAATCAACTAATTATATATATGTGTGAATGAATGAATGAATGTATGTATATATGTATGTATGTATGTATGTATGTGTACTATGATGGGTGATCTATTTATGTGTGATGTGTGTATGGTGTGTGTTGTGTATTATATGTGTATGTGTGTACATGTATGCATGTATGTACACAAGGGGTTACTGAGCCCTTGTAGGTAAGAAGAACTCTCCAAAAGGAGGCTAAAAGTCTGATTTATAAAACTAGTTCAATTCAACAATTCAAGTCACTACCTAATCATTAAGTGCCTACCGTATATAAGGCACTATGCTGGGCACTGAGCAGACAAAGACATAAATGAAAAAGTCCTTGGCCTCAAGGAGTTTGCTCTTGAGGGAGTGGAGACATATACAACCAGGCAAATTTGAGGAGGATGTGGGTGCCAACCATAGGGCAGGAGGCACATCAGGAGGAAAGACTACATTTTGGAAGCAGTCCCTGAGCTGAGTGTTGAAGGAAGGTAGGAATTCTAAGAGACTGAGGTCAAAAGGAGGACATCCTGGATGTGACACACTCACTCCTCTTCATGAGCCCCCAGGGGTGAGTACAGCCAAAGAGAGGTCAACTGTGGTCAGAGTAACAAAGGAAGCCAGAGGAAGGGGTGGATTTGAAAGATGTTGAGTCTGGATGTAAAGAGAGAAAAGGACAAGACTAATTGTCTTGACTGGGATTTAATGGCCATGCAAGCTACTCCTATTGCAGAAAAACTCCTCAGAACTGCATGGTGTTAAAGGGAAAGAAATGAAATTAAATGCACTCAGATAAGAACAAGAGAACAGGAAAGTTGAAGTTTAAGGAGCTTCATCCAAATGACCTGAGAGCAAAGCCAAATCAGTGAGTATCTTCCTGCTTTCTCAACCTGGGTCCCTTTAGAGGAGACAGAGTATGCTGAATTTCTGTATTGCATTAAAAGAAAACCTATGAATTTAAAAAGTCCAGGGTGAAAACCCTGTCTAATTCCACTTGGGAGCAACAGGGAAGTGAGTTATGCCCTACCTGCCTCTTGATTCGCTGAGGCTTGATCAAAAGGGATTTTCTCTCCAATATATGAGAAGTCCTTAGGAAAAATGGATTTAGAGCTAAAAGGGACCTCAGTTGGGGTTGATGAGGGGAGCAGAAAGGGTCACAGGCTGTATGCATTGCTTGCATTGACATCAATCACCTCTGATTAATTTCTGCCATGTTGATTAAAAGGTTTACAGAATATGCTTCCTTGGGTAACCTTCAATTAAACAAAGAAGTTAAGGGATGAATGAGAAGAGGGAGTGGGGCAGGGTTTGAGAATGTTTGACTGTGTCATGGATGTGAATGATCTGTTGCAAGGGTAGAATTTATCAGCTTCCTCTGCTGATGCAGCCTCTCCATTTGAAGGATGCTAGGGAGCTTCTAAGACAGTCATGATGACATAGAAGGGAAAATGATTTGGACAGAATGTAGAGCAAGATCAGACATCCTGTAACCCATTCCAGGCAGCTAAGTCCCAGAATAGAAGTTATAGGTACTGGCTTATCATTTTTAGAGTCCACCCTCTTCCCTTTTAGGAAAATTAGAACAATATTCACAATTTTCTAATCCTGCAACAAATCTTCCATTTTTCACTGTAAGTGTGGCTCAGCTATCTTATCTGCCATTTCTTCTAGTACCCAAGGACATGATTCATCTCATCCTGGATGTATAAACTCTTTGAGGGCTCTTCCTTAAAGTTTTACCATTTTTCAAATGGATTTGTGGTTTCTACTTCCTGGTAACCATTTTTTCCCTCTCCAAAGAACATTCTCCTTGGAAGAAACAAAGAAGCAAAAACAGTAGCAATAATAAAGCAAGAGGTGATTGGTTCTGCTTCCTCAATGTCATCAGTTATGAATATCCTATCCACCTTGATCAATGGTACTTCTCTCTCTTTGATCTTCCTCTTGCTCCCAGAATAGCTTTCAATGTACATGCCACATGCACACACAAATACACACACATACACACAAAAAAAAAAACCTTAACAGTAATCATCAGTGTTGACTCATTCTGAGCCTTAGCATTCCTAATCCTGTGCTCACAGAAACATGCTATCCATGTGCATTTAACCTTAGTTACCTGACTTTGTTTACACCTTTTGTGGATGACTTGAACATCTGAGCTGATCCATTAATTTCCTGTGTAGTCAAATGGTTCTTGTTAAGCAATTTCCCATTTTTTCCTTATTTGCATTATTTCTGCTTATGTCTGGGTTTAGTTCCAACTCTGCCATTTCTTAAGTACGTGATTGTATCATTCAGCTTTTGAGATTCAGTTTCCTTAATTTGATTTAAAACACCCATTACTCACCTTCAATTGATAAAGTACTATCCGAGGTGCTAGGGAACTAGCAAAATGGCCTAATTTCTGATACTCAGAAGGTTGTTGGAAGTAAAGCACTATGTAATCTGCTAAGCATTATGTAAGTGGAACTTGAAAGATTCAAGATTTCTTAAAACACAGTATATATTTGAAATTATGTTGATATCTTTTGTTTTTATATTACATTCATTTCCAAATATATACTTCCCCTCTCCCTTACCAGAAAGCCATCCCACATAACAAAGGGGGTGGTGATCATTTCAACAAAACCAACAATATATGAATATGTGGATAGAGGCCTGGACCTGGAGTCAGGAAGACCTAAGTTCAAATCTGGCTTCAGATACTTACTAGCTGTATGACCCTGGGCAAGTCACTTAACCTCTGCTTCAAATTCCTCATGTGTAAAATGGGGAAAATAATAGCATCCAACCTCTCATATTATTTTGAGGACCAAATAAGATAATATTTGTAAAGCACTTAGCACAGTTCCTGGCACAGTCTCCCACCTCAGCAAGAAAGAGGGAGGGGATATGTTTTTCAATTCTTCTTAGAAGCTAAGGATGATCATTATAAACAGACAGCATTCAATTTCCTTTTTCTTTGTCATTTCATTTACATTGTTGTAGTTCTCTGGATTTTGATCATTTCTTATAAGGCAATAATATTCCATTCTATTCACATGTCATTGCTTGTTTAGCAATTCTCTAGTTTCCAGTTCTTTGTTGATAAAAGTGATAACGTGAATAGTTTGTGGTATTGGGACTTTTCTTTCTGTCTCTGAATGTCTTAGGGTATTTTTCAAGGGTACAAAATTACCTTTATTCAGAGTATCAATGTGATTCATAATGGTGTTTCTCTCTCCCTTCCTCCTTCAATCTGACTTTGAAGTCTACTCCAGAGCTCTGAAGACCAGTTCATTGTAGCCATAGCCTACTCTCTAAAAAAAGACTCAGAGTTCATATTTACACAGCATTTCGAATTTTACAAAGAACTTCCCTGTCATGAAAACTTTGTTAGGTTAGTGATGTAAGTATTAATCTGCTTATCATTTCTCTGAAGAAACAGAGGCTCAAAGAGGTAAGGAAATGACTTGCCCAAGGTCATATAGCCAGTAAGGGATGATGCTTGAACTTGAACCCAGGACTTCTTACTTCAAGGTCAGTGATTTTCCATTTAAGCCCAGAAAATGGACAGAGATCAGCACTCATCATCAGCAAATGGCAGGACAAATGCATACTTCATTAAATGTGACCACAGGAGTCAGGCGCACGATGTTTGGTTTGCAAAGGGTAGCCATGTGTCTCTCTTGGGTTCCTGCTTTTAATCCAGCCCAGGTGCAGAGTGGGCTTGGACTGTTTGCATAGCAAAGCTACTTCCTCCTGAGCGTCTCTGACCGAGTGGGAGCTCACAGCAGGGGAGAGAGTTTAATTTCCAGAATCCTCCCAAGAGATGAGCTGGATATTATGGATCCATTCCCTGAATATGTATGAAAATTCCCTGATTTTGTGTCTGGTGTGTGTCTGGGAGGGAACGAGGGAAATTAATCATCTTCGGCAAGCTACCACCCATTAGACTGAATTTATATGCTACAGGGGCAGGGGAGGAATGGGCTGAGTGGCAGGAAGCCTCCTGCAGAACTCCAGATCTGAATCATCCCCCTTAAGAGCATGGGCATGTCTTGTATAATAATGAGGAGGTTGTCTGGGAGGCTCCAAATGAGGTCACAGAGAATCAGACATGATTGAAACAACTCAACAACAACAACAAAAACCCTGACTCCAAATCAACCTAGTACCACATCACTAGGATCTCCCAGCTGGCAGCAGATGCATTCCTGAGCCTGTCTTTATAGGAGGTAGAAGGGACTTTGCAAGTCATCTAATGCAAAGCTTCTTAGACTGTGGGTAGTGACCCCATATGGGGTCATGTAACTGAGTGTGGGGGTCTCAAAAAACTTGGCAACAGCTAAAGGTTATGTATGCCTATTTTATATACCTATATATCTGGATTGTGTAAACATTTCTTGGGTGAAAAAAGGGTCGTGAGTGGAAAAAGTTTAAGAAGCCCTGTAATGCAACTTCCTTGTATTATAAAAGGCTCAAGTGACATGTTCATAGATCTAGTAAGTGGCAGAGGTGAGATTCAAATCTATGTTTTCAACCAACATTCCATATACCCATGTCTTCAAAGATATTCTTCATAGACATTACAGGGAGAATAATATTTCGACTATCCATCTAACAGAGTTGTTTATTATTATTGTTGTTGTTATTACTATTATTATTATGTGCTTTGTAAACTGTAAAATGCTATATAAATATAAACTTCAAATCTTAGTTATAGAGTTACCATGTATAAGGCCTTGGGGTCAGTGTGAAGCAGGACAGATATCCCCTTTATGAATCAGATGGATACACTCATTAAAAGTCATATTTTTTCCCATGACATACACCCTAAGAATGTCAGAGCCAGAAAGAAAGGTCTTGCATATGATCTGTAATGTGATTTTTTTCTACTTCACTCATATTCTTCTGTGATAGAGAGAGACTCATGAAAACATAGATGACTTGCAAAGTCCCTTCTACCTCCTATAAAGACAGGCTCAGGAATGCATCTGCTGCCAGCTGGGAGATCCTAGTGATGTGGTACTAGGTTGATTTGGAGTCAGGGTTTTTGTTGTTGTTGTTGAGTTGTTTCAATCATGTCTGATTCTCTGTGACCTCATTTGGAGTTTCCTTAGCAGTGGTTTGACATTTCCTCCTCCAACTCATTTTAAACATCAGGAAACTGAGGCAAACAGGGTTAAGTGACTTGCCCAAGGTCACAAAGACAGTAAGTATCTGAGGCCAGATTTGAATTCAGGAAAATGAGTCTTCCTGACTCCAGGCCTGGCTAGGTTTAAATCTGAGCTCTGGCACTTACCTGCTGTGTGACCTTGGGCAAACTACTTGACCTTTTAGGGCCTCAGCTTTTTTCACTGTGAAATGAGAGGATCAGACTAGATAATCTCTAACATCTCTTTCAGCTCTAAATCTGTGATCCTACATCACTGTCTTCTCCCATAGACTGTAAGCTTCTTGAGGTCAGGGACCATAACTTTGTATTCCTTATAGCATCTAGCAAAGGACTGACCTGGGGCAAGTTTACTCACTTCATGCCTTAGTTTCTCCTTTGTACAATGAGGGAATCATATTACATGACCTCTAAGGTCCCTTTCAGCTCTAAAACCAGGATTCTTTGGTATTTTGACCCTAAAGAAGATGCACAAAACAGTTATACATCAAATTCTTTCACTGGTTCTCATGTTGTTTTCATGTTTTTCACTAAGGTGAGTCGCGACTCCTTTTACGGGCGCTACACATTCAAAGAATCCAACCCAAATGTTCACATGGATTATTCGTGCCGGACCTCTGGTAGAGTGTCCCGAGCTCAGACTGGTCTGATCCGCCATAGTTGGACACGGTAAGTTGGCTCTGACATACTGGTGTCATTTTGGTACTCCTTGAGAATGAAGGAAAGCAAACAATGCCACCTGAGCAAGGCAGGGGGCTGAGACCTAAACAAAAGGGCCATTTTCTCTAACATAGGAGGAAACTGAAACCCAGAAAAGTCTGTAGTCTAATGGACTTGGAGACCTCATATGCCATTTCACAGATGAGCAAACTGAGGCCTGGATAGATTAAATGATTTGCCCAGTCATGGTCATATAGCTAGTAAGTATTGGAGAAAGAATTTGAATCCGGGTCCTCCTGGCTCCAATTTTTAGCACTCTATGCGATAAATTTGCCTCTATCTCTCTAAATTAAGTGATTCACTATAAAACTGGTTGGTGACATTTGGTACTAAGTCCAATTCTCCGTCCACTTTCCTTTCTCCTAAGCCACACTGCTTCCCTTTTCTTGTTAAGAATATTTGAAAATGGCCCTGCCATGTGTCAACTCTACTCAGCTCCTGGGAACCAACCAGTTTCTTCAGCTAGTTGAGAATCCCTAGAACAGGCAGGAGCTCTCTCCAGGTAAATCATATGTAATTAGCACCTTCTCTAATGCATTTACTGAAACCATAGGCAAGCTAGGAAAAAAAAATCTCAATAGGCTTATACCCAGGAGAGCCTGTTTTTGACAACCCCTAGTCTGAGTCACCTTTCTATGCAATCATCATGTGCCCTAGTATGCACGTGTCCTAGAAAAAGGAAAGCTGATTTAAAGAAAATTTAATATAGCTAGCTCTGTACATTTTCTCCATTTATTTCTGGATTTTGTTTTTATTGGGTTTTGTGTCGGGGGAGTTGGTAGAAAATTGCATCACTAGGAGAACCCTCGATTGGTTTATGGCAGACAAGAAGATCTACTTTTTCAACTATGTGAGAGAAATATGTGTCCCCTATTGTTGTTCGGTTATCTGAACCCCATTTGGGGTTTTGTTGGCAAAGAGACTGGAGCGGTTTGCCATTTCCTTTTCCAGATCATTTTACAGATGAGGAAACTGAGGCAAACAGGGTGAAGTGATTTGCTCAGGGCTAGTAAGTGTCTGAGGTCAGATTTAAACTCAGGAAGAGGAGTCTTCCTGATTCTAAGACCACTGTTTTATCCACTAGCTGCCCTCATATGTGACCCCTATACCCAGCCTAAAATCATTCTACCAAGTCACCCTCATAATAGGTCATACATATGGAGCATTCTTTCCATGAAAATCTTACCCCAATGCCTCATGCCAGCATAGTCCCTCAAAAGCTGTGTCAATTCAACCAAAACTCTGGTATTTCCTCCCAAGCTGTAAAAGCTTTAAGTCAGGAACCAGAGTCATTTGCAACCCTCTGGCATCCTCTCTTTCATTATCCTAAACCATGTTTTCCGAACCCAGTTTTCAACATTGTATCTGTTTATTCATCAAGAATCAAAATATAAAATAACAGTTTAAAATATTTTGTTGTTCTCCATAGAATTCCCCTAAATCTTCATCTTCCATTATATATATCACCCCCCAGCTCTGCTTGTCTTCATGAGGTCTTATACTCTTATACTCAATACAAGTAAGTATTGAGTATAAGAACTACAAGAGGAGATGATCAAAAGCCCCATGAGCCCCATTCACTGTTACCTTTGGGTGACAGCTACAGTTAACTTCATCAACTCCTTTATGCTCTTCTCTGAGGCAACACTGAGTGATCTCTTCATTGAGCTATAACTTCTTTGTGGCTTTCCCCCAACATCATGGATGTGGCTCAGTTTATCCCCTAGTATACTAACTGTTTGGTCACTGGATGAAGTTTGCATATTGGATAGCACAAAGTCAAAGAATCTTGGAGGGGCAAGGGACCTCAGAGGTGATCTAACTCACTAGTTTTGTCACTAAGTCACTTTTCATTCATGTCTGACTCTCTGTGACCCCATTTGGGGTTTTCTTGGTGGAGATAATTGAGTGGTTTACCATTTCCTGCTCCAGTCCATCTTATAATGAGGAAACTGAGGCAAACAGGGTCAAGAGACTTGCCTCATGTTACATAGCTAAGTAAGTGTCTGAGGCTGGATTTGAACCCACGAAGGTGAGTCTGCCTGACTCCAGGCCCAGCACTCTATCCATTGTGCCACTTAGCTGCCCAACTAAACAATACTTCCCCCAATAATATTTCCTATAACAAATCTATTAAGTGGTCAACCATCCTTTTTTTTTTTTTTGAAGAGTTCCAGTGAGGGAAAAACCATTTTGTCTCTTAAAAGCTCACTCTAATTTTAGATTGTTCTATTTTTTCTGAAGCAAGCCTAAATTTACCTTTTTGTAGCTTAACCTATTACTATTAAATATGCTTTTTGAAATGAAGGAGAACAAGTGTAGTCCCTCTTCCATATGACATCGTTTTTGAATACTAGAAGACAGTTAACATATTTCTTTTGAGTCTTCTTTTCTCCATCCCCAATTCCTTCAACTTATGTTGCCTAATCTTGAAGGTCCTTCTGTAGTCCAAGAGAGTCAGGAAGAGGGAAGAGATGAGAATAAGAGCCATAGGAAGTTTGGAGACAGTTGAACTATGTGATTCTTAGCAAGTTGTGCTGCCTATCCATAACCCATTAAGGATACCAGTGTATCTGAGCTAGAGGCAATAGTCTTGGAGATTTACCCAGCCTCCTCCACCCACAGGCAGCATATAAAAACAGGGAGAATCAGAGCCTTGTTGGAAAGGGGTAGGTGTGTTTACCAGCATCAAAAATTCATTCACCAAAGAATGTTGAAATAGAGCAGTGCATTTGGAGGTAGTGAATTTGCATTCAAGAGCCTGGGTGGCCAATACTAAGGATATTAATTTTGGCAAATCACTTCACCTCATTTTCTTTGCTTTTCTTTTTTTTTGGAGGGTGGAGTGGGGTGTGGCAATGAGGGTTAAGTGACTTGCCCAGGGTCACACAGCTAGTGTCAAGTGTCTGAGTCCAGATTTGAACTCATGCCCTCCTGAATCCAAGGCTGGTGCTTTATCTACTCACCTCATTTTCATCATCTGTAAAATGAGAGAGTTGAAATAGTTTTTTCCACCCTCCATTTTAACTCTAAATTTGATTCTAAAACTCTCTTTGTGATTCTGGATTAGGATGACTGCCTCATATCCTCCTGTAACATCATGATAGCATAGGAGACACTGGGAGAAAGAAGAGCCAATGAAAAAGATGGAAGATCTTAGTGACCTCTGAATTCCTATAAAGGTGGTTAGTGAATTACTTCATTAATATTCATTGTGTTGGGGCAGCTAGGTGGCACAGTGGATAAAACACTAGCCCTGAATTCAGGAGGACCTGAATTCAAATCCAGCCTCAGACACTTGACACTAGTTGTATGACCCTGGGCAAGTCACTTAACCCTCATTGCCCTGCCAAATATACATACATACATACACACACACACACACACACACACACACACACATATATATATATATATATATATATATTCATTATGTAGGTAAAAGTGAAATGGAAGAATGTTTCAAGCCAAAGAAACTAGGTTCAAATCTTGGCCCTGTTTCCTTCCTGTGTGACCTTTGAAAAATCACCTCACCCTCTCTAGGCTTATCTATAAAATAGGTCTAATGTTTGTACTATAGGCTGGTGAAAACTGTGGGCTCCAAATGCCCTGAACACATTCATATGGTTTCTTTAGCCTTTGTAAAATCAGCTGACTCAGGACATACAGAGGGTTCAAGGACAACAGCACCTATAGTTTGAGAGCTTTTTGAGACATTTTTAGGTCTACTCATCTACCTTTGGTGCCTTTCTGGAACTCAAATCCTATCCAGAGCTTAGAGCTCAATCAGACATTGAAGACATCAAGGCCATGCACTGTATCATGGGCCACCACCAGGCATCTTGACTTTTGTCTTGCCACTGGACTTCAATGACTCTGGAAGAGAGAGTGAGGCTGATGACTTTGTGCAACTCTGCCTCACTTAAATTCAATTCACAAGTGAAGACAAAATCCTGTGATGTCATTGATCCTCTTCAAAAACAAAGAATAAATAACAAAAAATCAGCTAACTCCCAGGAATGGCACACCTAATATTTCTACAGCTTGGCTAAATCCAAAAGGTGCTCACATTGAAGGTGGGGGAATCTATCTCAGGAAGTAGGTATAGACTAGCAGGATCAGAAAGGGGTTTTGCAGAAGAGAGAAGGAAACCCATAAGCAAAATCTTTATTCTGATAAAGATTCCGTCATTCCAAGGACCAAATAATATTCCAATGTACCTATTGAAATATCATGCATTTCCCTCCCTATAATAACAAGAGCCTTTTGTGAGGATGTTATTGTTGTTCCCCAGCCCCTGAGTTATAATGAGCTTCTGATGAATTGTCTCAAAATGAGTCATCTTCCAAGAACACTTCCATCTCATTTCACAACTGCCTTCCCAACATACACTCTTCACTCAAACTCCAACTAAAAATTAGATTGAGAACCAGCAGGAAGGAAGGAAGCATAGGCAGTTCCCAACTTATGAGTGACTTGTATGGAAATTATTTGTTTAGAACACACAGCATATTTTTTCCCTAGAAATTGTCTTGTAAAGTAGAGGTTAGATTCTATTGAGTACTGGAATGAAGAAACTTCAGCCATAGTGTCGCAGGGTAGGGCAAATGAAGCTGTCATATCAAATGAGGGAAGGGTACTTCTGAAGTACCTCCTATCTAGACACTCGTACAAATAGACTTCAGGGAAATTGTCTTTGAGGTGTCTGACCAGGAATCTCAATGAGGAAATGAGGCAAAAAAGTAAGACACAGAGTAATTGGGCATAGCAGGAAAGAAAGAAGAAAAGAGGTAAAGGAAGGACAAGAGGGAAGGAAGGAAGGAAGGAAGGAAGGAAGGAAGGAAGGAAGAAAGGAAGGAAGGAAGGAAGGAAGGAAGGAAGGAAGGAAGGAAGGAAGGAAGGAAGGAAGGAAGGAAGGAAGGAAGGAAGGAAGGAAGGAAGGAAGGAAGAATGGATGGATGGATGGATGGATGGATGGATGGATGGATGGATGGATGGATGGATGGATGGATGAATGGATGGATGGATGGATAGATGGATGGATGGATAGATGGATGGGTGGATTAGTTTATTGTGCTCTTACTTTATACCAGGGACCATGCTAAATCCTGGGGACACAAATACAAAATTGTGATAGTCTTTGCCCACAAGGAGCTTATATTCTAATAGCGATAACAAAGGTGTTCTTGGCCTGGGGAATCACAAGATAGGGATTAGAGTCATAGGGAAGTAGATTGACACATACCCTTTCTTTTTTTTTTTTTGTTTGTTTTACAATCCACAAGTGTTCTTTTTATCAGTACTTTCTATAGGGGTGCATAGTAAGCTTCCTCATTAGTTCCTTGGGATTGTCTTGGATCATTGCACTGCTGAGAGTAGTTAAGTCATTCACAATTACTCATTGTACGATACTGCTGTCACTATGCACAATGTCCTCTCAGCTCTGCTCACTTCACTATACATCGATGTTCATTAGTCTTTCAAGGTTTTTGGGGATCATCCCGTTTGTCATTTCCTGTAGCACAAGTCCATTCCACTATAATCATATAACAGCTTTTTCCATCATTCCTCAATTGACGGACATTCCCTTGATTCTCAATTCTTAGCCTCCACCAAGAGTTGCTATACACATTTTTTGTACAATTTTCCCCCCTTTTCTCTTTTTCATGATTACTATTGTTAATTGTTTCCCTTCCATCCTATTCCCTTCCCCATGATATTTATTCTATTATCCATCTTCTTTCATCCTATCACTCTTCAAAAGGGATTTGCTTCTGTCTGTCCCCTCCCCCACTCTGCCTTTCCTTCTTTTGCCCCTCTCTCTTTATCTTTTCCCCTCCTATTTTCCTGCAGGGTTATAGAGATTACTCTACCCAATTGAGTGTGTACATTATTCCCTCCTTGAGCCAATTCTAATGAGATTGAGGTCTTTGAGCCAATTTTGATGAGTGTTAGGCTCATTTACTGCCCAGATTAAATAGATTACTCCACCCAGTTGGGTGTGTCTATTAGTCCCTACTTGAGGCAGCTCTGATGAATTTAAGATCTTTGAGCCTTTTCTGATGAATGTAAAATTCATTTGATGCCCTGTTCCTCTCCCATCTCTTCCCCCACTCCATAAGCCTTTACCTGTTACTTTCATGTAGGATTTTGCTTCTGTCCTTCCCCCTCCCCCAATGAATTCCCTTCACCCCTCTATTTAACCCTAAAGATGTTATCATCTACCTAAGTGACACAGTGGACAAATCATCACCCCTGGACCCAAGGGGATCCCAGCCAAAACCTGGCCTCAGACACAAGACAGTCGTCCACTGTAAGACCCCAGGTATATCCCCCAGCTCCAATTTTTTTTTATGGTTCTCTAGGGTCTTGTATTTGAAAGTCAAATTTGCCATTCAGTTCAGGTCTTTTCATCACAAATATCTGAAAGTCTTCTTTTTCATTAAAGTCCCATTTTTTCCGCTGAAAGATAATGCTGAGTTTTGCTGGGTAGGCGATTCTTTGTTGTAATCCCATTTCCTTTGCCCTTTAGAATATCATATTTGATTCCCTCCAGTCCTTTAATGTAGAAGCTGCTAGATCTTGTGCTATCCTGACTGGGTCTCCACAGTACTTGAATTCTTTCTTTTTGTCAGCTTGCAATATTTTTTCCTTGACCTGAGAACTCTGGAATTTCGCTATAATATTCCTAGGAGTTTTCTTTTGGGGATCTCTTTCTGGAGGTGATTGGTAGATTCTTTCAATTTCTATTTTAGCTTCTTCTTCTAGAATTTCAGGGCAATTTTCCCTGAGAATATCTTGGAAGATGGTGTCTAAGCTCTTTCCTTGATCATGGTTTTCAGGTAGACCAATCATTTTCAAATTATGTCTCCTGGACCTATTTTCCAGGTCGGCAGTTTTCCCCAGAAGATATTTCACATTGCCCTCTATTTTTTTATTCATTTGGATTTGCTTTATTGTGTCTTGGTTTCTCATAAAGTCACTGGCTTCCATTTGTTCAATCCTAATTCTTAGGCAATTATTTTCATCAGAGAGCTTTTGTACCTCCTTTTCCATTTGACTTTTCAAGCTGTTGACTTTTTTCTCATGTCTTTCCTGCATCACCCTCATTTCTCTTTCCATTTTTTTCCTCTACCTCTCTAATTTTATCTTCAAAGTCCTTTTTGAGCACCTCTATGGCCTGAGACCAATTCGGATTTTTCTTGGAAGCTTTAGATATAGGGGCCCTGATGTTGACATCTTCCTCTGAGGGTGCCCTTTGGTCTTCCTTTTTCCTGAAGAAACTTTCTATGGTCTTCACCTTTCTCTGTTGGCTCATCTTGCCTTTCTTTATTAGACTTTTAGCTCCTTAAAGTGGGACACTGTTTCCAGGCTGCAGTATCCCAAGCTTCAGAAGTCCCAGGTGGTATGATTTAAGGAGAATCAGGTTCTTCCCTCACCCAGCCTGTTTCCTGGTCCTAGATGACCCCAGACCAACTTGCCAATCAACCAGCTTTGTGTGTTATGGTTGTTAGCTCAGACGAGCCTGTGCCCCTCCCCCACCTGGTCCACTTCTACTCGAGCCTACAACCTGATTCTCAGTAGGGGTGTAAAATCCAAGTTCTGCCTTAGCACCAGCATAGACCCCTGTAGTCTGTCCCCTGCTCACTCACCAGACTATGAGCTTAGTTCCAGACAAAACTGGTGCTTCAGCTGATTCAGAGGCTCTGGGGGGTCTCCTTCTCTGGTGAGGACTTCCTGAGACTGGATCTGTGTCAGGGTGACTGTGGGGTTGGGCCAGACTCCTGTATCAGCACAGCAGCTCCCTCCTTCTGACCTTCCAAGCCATTCTTGGTTAGAAGATGATTTCAGCACATTCTTCTGTGAGTTTTGCTGCTCCGGCATTTTCCTATGACCTTATTTGGATGTTTTTTGGAGTGATCATGTCATGAGTTTGGGAGCTCATTGTCTTTCCTCCACCATCTTGGCTCCGCCCCGGAAATCAACACATACCCTTTCTAACAGCAATGACAGTATTAATTTGATTATGGTAGGAGAACTGGAAAAGAACTTTGGGTGAGGGTGGCAAAGGTATACATACAGAGGCAACATGGCTTGTAAAAATATGTATTTCTTGTCATTCAATCATTTTTAGTCATGTCTGACTCTTCATGACCCCATTTGAGGTTTATTTGGCAAAAGATACTAGAGTAGTTCACCATTTCCTTCTCTAGCTCATATTACAGATGAGGAAACTGAGGCAAACAAGGTTCAGTGACTTTTCCAGGGTCACACAGATAATAAGTGTTTGAGGTCAGATTTGAACTCATGTCCTCCAGACTTCAGGCCCACTGCTCCATCTACTGGGCCACCTAGCTGAAACCCTCTATCTATCTATATTATTTATTATTTACATATTATTTGTCTCCTCTTCTGGCTTACCATTCATATTATGACCATTCACTATGGGTGTCCCCTAACTTTTGTCCTCAGCCCCTTTCTCTTCCCTTTCTACACTTTCACAATCTCTCAGCAACCTCACCAGCTCTCATGGGTTTTGATTATCATCTCTATGCATACAACTTAAAATCTACATATCCAACCCCTCTTCCCTGAGCTTTAGTCCCACATCACCAATTTTCTACTGGACATTTCAAACTGCAGTTCCTAGAGATATCTCAAATTCAACATGTCCCAAATTGACCTTTTAGATTCTCTATTTTTAAACCCACAACATCACTAAAATAAAAGAAAAACAACCTCTAAGTTCTCCCTACATTTCTAGGGTACTACCACGAAAGGTTCTGCTCCAGGATGAGATGGACATGGACAGTAAGCCATGATCATATGTGGGAACCTTTGTAAGTCAGGGGCTGGTGAACTGGGGGCTTAGGAAGTAGAGAAGACTCTTGTGGGAGGGCAGGGTATGGAACCAGATGGTTCAGAAGGCACAGGAGAGTTGAGCCAGGATGATTGTAGAGATAAGTGAAGATCTGCCCCTGAAATGACAGGTACAGGAAAGAAAGACGATGGAGAGAGCCACTGCTTTATGACAGGGGATGATCTTCTCCCTTGGGACTCATCAGGTTAACTGAGCTACTAAAGGTTGCATTCTGCTCACACACACAGAGCATGTTCAGTCAGCGGTCTCTGTGGTGATGGCTCCTGAGATATCTCCCCACCCCCACTCTTGGCACTGCCTTGGGAAGGAGTATGACGTGTGCTGTAGTAACATCTCCTTGATGGCTAAGAATAGTCCTAGTCTTCTGCATCAATCTGCTGCCCTTTATCAACAGCAGGAGTGTGCGTGCATGGGCATGTGTGTGTGTGTGTGTGTGTGCACGCATGTGTGTGAGAGAGAGTATGTATGTGTATGTGTGTGTGTATGCGTGCATGCACACCCACATGCGTGCTCCTGCCAATGCGTGGGTGTGCTTGGGTCTACATGCTTTGCCACCAAGGCCCACAAAAGCCCTGAGACATCTAGGGAATTAATTGTGAGAATAACAAGCAGAGAATGAGGGGAAGCAAGGAAATGGAGACATTCTTTTCTGATCATTTATGAAACCCAACCCCAAGGCTCACGCACATATGCTGCTGTGTTTCTGCAGGGATGAAGCATTAGAAATTAATTAACATTGAGTTTAAAATGTTCCTGGTTTTAAATAAGATATTGAAAATGCAATAGTAGTAAGGTATTTGAAAAGAGGCGGCAAGGTGGCTCAGTGGAGGGAGCACCAGCCCTGGAGTCAAGAAGACCTGAGTTCAAATCTGACCTCAGACACTCACTAGCCACATGACCTTAGGCAAGTCACTTAACCTCTGTTTGCCTTAATCCACTGGAGAAGGAAATAGCCAACCACTCCAGTATTTTTGCCAAGAATACCCCATAGATAAAGCACTGGCCCTGGATTCAGGAAGACCTGAGTTAAAATGCAGCCTCAGACACTTAACACTCATTAGCTGTGTGACCCTGGGCAAGTCACTTAACCTTCATGGCCCCTTACAAAAACAGGAAAAAAAAGAATACCCCATAAACGATATGGTCTACAGGGTCATGAAGAGTCAGACAGGGCTTCATCAACTGAACAACAACAAGGTATTTGAGTGTGTTGATAACCCTCAGGTATGCAACTATTTTCTCGTGTATATGAGAACAAATTTTACAATCCCTCCTTGCAGGTTATACATGAAACATACAGGATACAATTTGCTGAATGTTTTTAAGAATCAGCTATGGCTGTAGCTTGAAAGTGAAATTATTATATGAGAGAACAGAACAAAACCTCAGCCTGTCAAATGAGAAGATTGTAGAATCTTGGAGTTGGATGATCTCCCACAGGTCAGATAATCCAATTTATATAGGATCAAGAAACCTGACAAATGGCCGTCTGACTTTTGCTTGAAGACCCTCCCTGATGGGGAGCCTATTACCCCCAGAAGTAGCTCATTTTGTTTTTGGGTAGCTCTGATTTTTGGATATGTTTTCTTTTCATGAAGCCCAGGGGACCCTGACTCTTTGTAACTTGTACCCATTGCTCTTGGGTCTACCTAGTCTCTGAAAGAATAAGTAGAATACCTCCTTAATCGATCAGTCATTTGAATATTAGAAAATGCCTATCACATCTCTTCCTAAGTCTTCTCTTCTTTGGGTAAAACATTGTCAGGTCCTTCAAGCAACCCTCACATGCCTTTATCACTTTATCTCTTATGGATTCATTCTAAAATGGGACATTCAGAACAGAAGGCACTGCCATCTTTCTAGTGTCTCAAGTTCCTAATCTGGATATTATCCTAGACTCCTCACTCTGCCTCACCCCACATATCCTGTCACTTTCCAAATCTCTTGCTTAGATTATTGCAACAGCCCCCCACTTGGCTTCCCTACCTTAAATCTGTCCTGACACCAGACCATCACACATGCTCCTTCCTGACAACATGACTTTCCTGAAGCACAGATCTGACCTTATCACTCCCCCACTCAGTCAACTCCACTGGCTCCCTATTGCCTGTAGGATCAAATAAAAACACTTCTGTTTAGCTTTTAAAGTCCTGTACCACTTGGCCCCAACCTAGTAGTATTCTGACCTCGTTGGGCATTAATTATTCTCCCTCCCGCATATCTAGTCACACTGGCATTCTTTCTGTTCCTTACAAATAATGCTCTGTCATCTCCATGCCTTCATACTAGGCATGTGCCTGGAATGTATTCTATTTTGTACGTTTAATAGAATTTTATTTATATCTTTTGTTTTTATATCACTCAGATTTCTCCTAGTATCACTATATCTCACCCTCCCAGAGAGCTGGGAGAATTTTTGTGAAAAAATAAGAAAACAAAACAAAAAATCAGATGCTCTATTGGCATCTAGTCTAGTTACCTTATCAAAAAGAAAAATAAGGAAATGAGGTTAGTGTGGCATGAACCACTCTTGATAAAGTCATAGTTGGTTCTTTGTGATCATTTTTCTTCTCTCGAGGTTTTTTTTTGCCATTTCTTTAATAATACATTCCAGAATTTTTCTAGGAATCAAAGTCAAGCTCACGAGCCTCACTTGTAGGCTCTCCTCTCTTCCCTTTTAAGATAATTGGCACATGCCCTTCTCCAGCCCTGTGGCCCCTCAATTGTTCTTTACAATCTTTCAAAAATCACCAACAGTAGCTAGGCAATTATTCCTGCCCATTCTTTCAGTACTCTGGAGAGAAGTTCATTTGGCCTGATGACTTGAATTCATCAAAGGTGAACTCTTATTATCTCCCTATTCATCTTGGGTAAGTGATAAAGTTGAAGTCCCGGCTCTGACACTCTTTATGTGACTTTAGACAGGTTATTCTGTGCCCTTTTCTATTAAGGGGGAAATAATATTGCTTTAACTCCCTACCTCACATGGGTATTAGAATGAAAATCCTTTGTAAAATACTATGAAAAATGTGAGCTATGATTAGATGCCCTTGGGGAAAGTGTCTGAAGCAGATGCAAGTGGAATGAGTTATGTGCAATGCATCTATAATCCAAGTCAATAAACATTGATGACTATGAGTCAAGGAATACCACAGAGCACCCAAAAAGCAAGGGAAAGGCTCATGGTGGCTTGTGTGGGCTGCCACACATAATTAATAAGTAATTATGCAAGAGAAACACTTCTAATGTGTCATCTGGGAAATCACCAGAAAAAAAAAGTAGGTATCAGTGAGGTTAGGATAACCAATGGTATCCACACAATGTAGACTATGGCAAAGGCTTTCAATACTTTGAGTATAGTCCGAGTTATAGATTTATGGGATAACATGGAAAAGGGGGAAGGGAACAAGCATTTATTTAGTACCTACTATGTGCCATGATGATACTTTACAAATATTATCTCATTTGTTCAGCACAACAACTCTAGGAAGTAGATGTTATTATTTCCCCCATTTTATAGTTGAGAAAAGTGAGGCAGATAGAGGTTAAACAACTTTTCCAGGGTCATACAACTAATAAGTGCCTTGGGCTGGATTTGATTTCACTTCTTCCTAACTCAAGACCTAGAGTTCTATCAACTTCATACCTTGCTGGCAAGATGATCTTGTGTGTTTATCCAGGTGATCTCCATCCTTGGAGAAAACGCTCACAGATCCACTGAAGAATTGGGGTATTGGAATTTTATGTTCAAGGTACATTTTATGGTCAACAATACTAAAAAAGGATGGCTACTGAGGAAAGATAGTGGGGTCTAGGGCTAAATGGCTGGCCTCAGAGTTAGGACAGACCAGGGATCAAATCCTGACTCTGACATTTATTAGATGTGTGACCCTAAGCAAGTCACTTATCTTCTCTGTTTCCATTGTCATGAAACCATCACATTGTTTTCCATCTATGTTCCCAGGAGAGCATCAGGGAAGTGGTTAAATTTGACCCCTGAGGACTCCCTATGATCCCACATTTCCATCATTCTCAACATAAAAGACATTGCCTTTTCCTTTTGTAATTTTGACCCTCCACACTCTGACCCCAGGCACCCACCCTAAGCATCTTCCACTCCATTCTACCCTCAGTGACTGGGCTCTTCTCAGGCTGACTCCTAGCCCCTTCCTCACCCAATGCCTAAATTTCTATCATTCTCCCTTTACTGGAGACTCACCTGTCCCTGTGCCTCAACTCCTCTGGGATTTCCTAATTTGATGTTAACCTATTAATGGGAACGGACCAGCTCCCAGGAGCATAGGTGGATTTTCAGGAGGGACATGATAGCCAATGGGGAATATATTCTTAGTCAGGGAAGACTGTCAATAAATATTCCTTGAATGCTATCAGGGGTAAGGGCTACATATTTCACCTGGGCTTGGGCAGGCCTTCTTGATCAGTAGGATCCCCTTAGCAACTGCCTCTAGAGTTAAAGACCTCTGTAACATCAGGGCTGCACACTTATCTCAAGAGGATGCATCTGCTTCTCTCATTCCTGGCCTCTGCAATTCAGATGGGAATTTCTCATCTCCCAGAATTTGTCATTGATTAATGTTCAATGCCAAACTCCTCTGGTAGAAATACCACCACCACCCCTGCCTTTCTCTCACCCCCTTAGCTTCAGTCATTCAATTCTAGTCAACTAACATTTAGGTCATGCCTACTATTCTCACAGTATTCTCATAGCTTTGCTAGGAAGGAAAGAAGAAAACAGCATTTAATAGCACCCCCTGTACACCAGGAACCATGCTAAGCACTTTACAATATTGTCTCATTTGATCCTCATAACAAGCCAGGGAGGTAGGTGCTGTTACTAATCCCATTTTATGGTTGAGGAAACTGAGGTGGTCAGAACCCAGTGTCTGAGGCCAGACTTGTACTTAGTTCTATCTAATTCTAGACCAGTGCTCTATGCACAGCACCATCTGGCTGCTAGGTACTAGACAAGATTCAAATAAAATTAAGAAAATGGTTGCTTCCCTCAAGGAGTTTCTACTTTACAAGGAGGCTCTTGGACATTAAAAGAACTGGCTTCTTGGCAACAACTGGTACAAAGAGGGAAGACAGAATCACAAAAAAATAGAAGTGAGATGACACCACAGACCAGTTGGGCTAATGGAAAATTTTCCCAAACATGATCCTGATTATCACCAGAATATAAAAGTCCTCGTGAATAAACTCGTGAGTGTATTTTTTTTCTGGTAATGAAAGTAGTGTTGCCAAAGGATCCCATGGAGGTAAAAAATTAAATCTGTCCCTACCCCTAGAAGAGATGAAAAATCCTCATGCCCGATACCCAAGCTATCTCTCCTGGGCTCTCATCGTCTAGAAGTGATTTATTAACCTAAGAACCTATAGGGAAATGCTTTTTTTAAATTTTCTTATCACACAGTACCATAGCAAAGGCTAGTTCCTTATTTTAAGCAGATGCCTTGTTTTCCTCCTTTCACCTTTCCCTCCTCCACTTTTTTTTTTTTTTTTGCTTATCTAGGCCCAGCAGGAAAAGAGAAATGCATCTTCTCTGATCTGTATTTAGAGATTTGCCATACACTGTGTTTGTTCAGGGATTGCTATAAATTGCTAGCTGAGCACAGTTTGAATAAATAAAGCCTACCTCTTCTATTTTAGATTCCATTACGGCAGAGAAAAGAAGAGAGAAAAGACAGAAAACACACCTCACTATGGATTTAAAACTTCATAATTTAAAAAATGATCTCCAAGATAACATTTGATCTTGGTTATATATTAGTCACTCAACTCAATCCATCTTGTTCTGGGGAAGGTGGGAAGCACAAACTGCAAAGGCACCTTAGAGGTCACCTAATCCAACCTATTAATTTTGAAGAAGAGGAAATTAAGGTCTAGTGTGGTTAAATGATTTCCCCAAATCGTTGTTGTTTGTCCTTTGTTCTTGAAGAGGACCTTGTCAGACGTTATGACTTGCACTGAAGAGGATTTAAGTGAGGGAGGGCTGTGCAAGGACACCAACCTCACTTTCTCCTCCAGAGCCATCTGGGTCCGGTGGCAAGATATAAATTAGGATAACTGGAGTTGACCCCCGATGTTTAAGGTAATTGGGGTTAGATGACTTGCCCAGTGTCACACAGCTAGTGTCTGAGGTAAGATTTGAACTCAGGTACTCCGATCTTTAGGGCCAGTGTTCTCTACACTGCACCACCTAGCTGCCCCTTGCCCCAAATTACAGAGTCGATTAATAAATACATATAAGACTAAGCCCTAAGGCTCTCCAAGCTCAGGGCCTTTTTTATTACATCATTCTTTTTTGTCTTTGGTAGAAGATCTAGGGCTCATGGCATGATAGGATTTTAGAACTGGAGGGAATTTAGAGACCACTAGTCTAACTTCATGTCACAGTGTGGTAGCACCCCTCCACCCACTTTCTTTGTCTGCCCCTAATCTGCCTTGAAGTGGTAGAGCCTTGGCTGGGGAGTAGGAACAGGCAGTCTTAGAATGATGCAGGTAGGGGCAGCTAGGTGGCGCAGTGAATAGAGCACCGGCCCTGGAGTCAGGAGTACCTGAGTTCAAATCCGGCCTCAGACACTTAACACTTACTAGCTGTGTGACCCTGGGTAAGTCACTTAACCCCAATTGCCTCACTAAAAAAAAAAAAAAAAAGAATGATGCAGGTGGAAGGGGCAGCTAGATGGCGCAGTGGATAGAGCACCGGCCCTGGATTCAGGAGGACCTGAATTCAAATCCAGCCTCAGACACTTAACACTTACTAGCTGTGTGACCCTAGGCAAGTCACTTAACCCCAATTGCCTCACAAAAAAAAAAAAAAGAGTGATGTACGTGGAAAAGAGGGACACCATAGTCAAGGTCAAAGGGGGACTCAATGAGGGGCAATGGTAACATTGCCCTTTTATGGGGCTGACAATCATTCTACAGCTGATTCACAATGAACAAGCCAAGACCCAAAGCAGTCGAGAGTTCCTGTCAGTAACAGGAGAGCTAACAGTGAGGAAAATACCAACATACATGAGTTCCTATTTGCATTGATCAAAGGTTCATAGATTTAGAGCTAGAAGAGCCCTTACAAGCCATCTAGTCTAAGCTACTCATTTACACAGGAGGAAATGGATACCCAGAGAAATTGTGACCTGTCACAGGTCACACAGGGAAGTGACAGGGCAAGATTTGAACTAGTTCCTCCAACTCCCAATCCAGCATTATTTCCACTGTAGCATGCTGTCTGCATCCTAAGTTCCATGCCTCAGGATGAACCAAGACCCTGAGTCCAGAGTTTTTGTGTCCACCAGACTGGCTAGAAGTAGAAGCCTGAGTGTAACTCCACATGGAAATGGAGTTGTTTGCACTCCTTTGCCTGTTCAAAGGAAGACTCCAACTGTGTGCTTCTTAGAATTCTAGGGCTCTTATCAGTCATTCTGCCTGAGGACTTCTGGGGTCAGGAAGAATGGTGAGTATGCAGCCGCCCAGCAAGTATCTAGTTTGTGTTTTTCTTTTAATACCATGTACTATTTATTTCCTCATTAATTTAATTATAAAAATTAAAACTCCGCACAGAGTACCCAACCACATATGCGTGTTTTGTAAAGAATCAATTCTCTGTAGAGTAGAGCTCACTGAAATATACCTAGTTTCAAAAAAAAAAAAAAAAAAAAGGTGAACTTGACAATTATTCTAATTGGGTAAATCCTTGGTAATGAGTTGACCTTGTACTAAGGAGAGAAACAGGGCAAGGGGACAGAAGGTCTCTGATTCTCTGAGAACCATAGAGAATTCATATATATATATATATGTATATATATATATATATATACACATATATACATATATATATATACACACATATATACATATATATACACACATATATATACATATATATATATATATGTATATCCTCCAAACTTTTACCCAACAAGATGTATGTTCAAGCCTCTAGGGTGAATTTAGGATTCCCCAGAGCCATATAGTTTTGAATGGAATAGATTTTAGGTGAATGGATATAAATGCTACTTGGTGGTTAGGTACATATGAGGAAACTGAGGACAAAAAGCTTCCTTAAGCCAACTTTTAATCAAAGGACATTAGTTCCAGGCCAAGCTCCATCATTAACTCCTTATGTTACCTTGAGAAGGTCATTTATTCATAAAATCATGGCATCTGAGACCCAAAGGAACTTCAAAAGTGATATTGTCCATACTGTACCTGAAGAGGAACTCCCCTTTAGAATATCTCTGACAAGTGATTGTCCAACCTTCTCTTGAAGTACTTCAGTGATGCTTCCTGTGGTATCTCAAGGCACATCTCAAGGTGATCCATTTCACTTTTAAATAGCTTTAGTCATAGAAGGTTTCATCATATCCAATACAAGCCTACTTTTCTGTAACATCTTCCCTACACTCTTAGCTCTGCCCTCTGAGGCCAAAAGAATAATGCTAATCTCTCGTTAACACAATAGCCTTTCAAGTCTCTGAAGACAGTTATCATGTCCCTACCCATAACCCGTCTTCTTTTAGCCAAGCTAAACATTCCCATCTCAGTAGAGGATATGGTGGCCCTCACTATTATGATCAACTTCCATTTTGTGACTGAGTGAGAAATTGAAGATTATCACAAAAGATAAAATGGGTAATTCTGATTCCATAAAATTGAAGAGTTTTCCAAAAATAAAATCAAGGCAACTAAAACTTAAAGAGAAACTATTAATTATGGGAGGGCTTCGAAACTTCAGGCTTCTCTATTAAAGGTTTAATGTCCAAGATATTTAAGCAAGTTTCCCCAAACCTACAGTTCCCCAAAGAATTTAATTTTGGATCACCCAGGGGGTGATAAATGGTCAAAAGGCATAACTAAGCAGTTCTTAAAGGAAACAACCCAAGCTACCAATACCCACATGAAACAAAAAGTTCCAAAGCATTAAAACTGGACAAATGAAAATTAAAATATTGAAGTCCCACCTCATACCCATCAAATCGACAGAGATTAAAAAAGTGGAAAATGGCAGTTGTTGAAAGAGCTAGATAAAGATGGGCACACTAATGCTCTATTGGTGGAGTTGTGAGTTGGTCTGACCATTCTAGACAGCAGATTGGAACTATATACCCCAAACCAGTAAATTACATACCCTTTGACCTGACAATACCACTGAGACCCAAATATATAAGCAGATTTTAAAAACAAGATATAAAGTGAGGCTAGAGCACCATTTGGAGAATGGTTGAGAAAAAATAATATAAGGAAGTAATGGAATGTTATTTTGCTATATGAAATGAAAAAGGAGATAGGTTTTGAGAATGATTTGGATTAACTGATGCAGAGTGAAGTGAGTAGACCCAGGCATACAATTTACACAGTTACAACTTTGTGAAGGAAAGCAAGTTTTAAACACTGAAGAACTGTGATCAATGCAATAACGAACCCTAGCTCTAGAGGATAAATGATGAAGCATACTATTCATCTCCTGACAGGAAAAGAGACTCAAAGTGTGGAAGGGGAAAAACATTTTCCAGCATAGATAATATGTGGATTTGGTTTTGTTTGTTTGTTCTTTGTTTTCAACTGGGGTGAGGATCTGGAAGTGGTAGAGAGTGGCTAGCAAAAGGATTGCCCGTAAAACAAGAAAGAGAAGAGGGTCCGAAAGCATTTATTTTAAAAGGCACAGAATAGAACAGAAGGAAACAAAAGAGCAGGGTAGTTTTGAAAAGAATGTAGTTAAATGAGCTTCATTCACTTTCTTTTCACTTCCTGATAATTTACTCTGTTTCTTCCTGAGTTGAGAAGGTTGAATAGAGATATAAAGAGATATACACACATATATACATACACATACATACACATGTGTATGTATACATGTGTATACATATATTTATATATGCATTTTTTGTGGGGCAATGAGGGTTAAGTGACTTGCCCAGGGTCACACAGCTAGTAAGTATCAAGTGTCTGAGGCCGGATTTGAACTCAGGTCCTCCTGAACCCAGGGCTGGTGCTTTATCCACTGTGCCACCTAGCTGCCCCCTTTTGTATGCATTTTTTAAATGGTTTGTACACAATAGAAATTTGTGGTTTCATATACAATCATTTTTTCTGTTCTGCTTAGTACATGAAATGTTAATTATTTATGCTCAAGTAAATTTTCATCAGAGTCAACTTTCTCTAGATTTAGTCCAGTTTGTCAATGTTCTTCCTAAAACATGGCCAGAAGTTAGCCTCCTTGGTCCTCAGTTTCCTCCTGTGTAAAATTAGAGAGTTCAACATAACCTCTCCATTCAGCTCTGACATTTTATGACCATATGACTGATATGAAATGGCCAAAGTGGAGATCGAAAATATCTATTTCAAATAAACTAGTTCTTTTCCTCCTGGGATTCAGCCAAATAGATTGCAAAAAGCGTGTTCTTTCAGCAGCACAGTGCCATTCAATCTCATCTCCACTGACCCAGCTACAGAAGCTGTATTACCACCAGTGGTGGGGGGTGGGATGGAGGTTAATAGTCCTCAATCATAGATCCACATTCTTTCCCTCTGAATCATCCTTTTCTGTTTTCATCCTGAGCTCCCTTTTTTTTAATCATTTACCGTAAGCCTTGCTTTTGTCTCCTCTGTTATGCTGAAATATGAGACATGAATTTTTTAAAATCTATATAAAGGATGGCATCAGAGGGGTGTACTCCAACACTGAAATAGATCTATGATCCTTCAATGGGATTATTTCCTCTCCATGATGCTGAACACAAGCCATTTAGGCCTGACCAACCTGTGTGTCTGCTGTTCATTTCCATTTTTAAGTTTAGAAAAGTGTTATTTCTCTCTTTATGACAATTTAAGGATACCATCCATTGCCTAGCTATCCCTTGCTCTTGTCATTTGACCAGCCCATTTTTTATAACTTTTCTCTGTCTCCTTTGTAATTCCCTTGTTTTAATGTTTCAGCCTCCCCATACTCATCATAAATGGAGACAAATTTAAAAATCAATCATTCAATCAGCAAGTATTTATTAAGTACCTACTATGTGCCTAGCACTGTGTTCAGTCTGAGGATAAAGAGACTAATAATAATAATCCCTGCCCTCAAGAAGTTTACACAGATGATTTTACAAGGAGAATACAACACTTGCACAGAGAAGTAAATAAAACTATAAACAAAATAAATCAAAGGGAAGGAAGAAATGAAACATTTATTAAGCACTTACTATGTACAGAGCACTGTGCTACAAATAGAGAAGACAGCCCCTGTTCATATTTTTGTTTGGTTTTTGGGGGGTTGTTTTTTTGTTTTGTTTTGTTTTGTTTTTGCAGGGCAATGGGGGTTAAGTGACTTGCCCAGGGTCACACAGTTAGTAAATGTCAAGTATCTGAGGCCAGATTTGAACTTGGGTACTCCTGAATCCAGGGCTGGTGCTTTATCCACTGTGCCATCTAGCTGGCCCCCTACCCGTTCATATTTTAATAGGGGAGGAAAGGTACATGGGAAGGTTTCACCTACAAGACACACAGGTCACATGGTACTTAGGGTACAGCAGCACAGCCGATGTTAAAGCCATTTCTTTAATGCCATTTCCACTGATAAAATACATCAGTTCCTGATGGAATGGGGGAGAGTCAGTAACAATTGGGGGAATCAGAAAAGGCTTCTTGAAAGAAGGCACTTGATCTAAACCTTGAAGGGACCCTAGGATTCCATGAAGTAGAGGTGATGAGAGACAACAGTTTAGGCTTGGGAGAGGGGATACGTTCTGTCAAAGGGATGGAATATTGAGTACAGGTAAACAAGCAAGCAGGTCAGTTTGGCTGGACCATAGAAAGCATGAGAAGAAAAATTATAATCAGTCTAGAAAGGGAAATTGAAGGGAAATTGTGAGGAGCTTTAAATGTCTAACAGGGGAATCTGTATTTTATTTTAGGGGCAATAGAGAGTCACTGAAGTTTCTCGATCTGGGTAGTAGTAAACTTGGCAGAGAATTATGTGGAAAGGATGTCAATTCCATAGCTTCAGTGGAAAAGGATTGGAGAGAGGAGATGAGGCAGCTAGATGGGTCAGGAAGCTACTGCACAGTAGTCCAGTTGAAAGACAATAAGAGGGGAGTGGTGGTACCTAGATGGTGCAGTAGATAAAGCACCAGCCTTGAATTCAGGAGGACCTGAGTTCAAATCTGACCTCATATGCTTGACACTTACTAGCTGTGTGACCCGGGGCAAGTCTCTTAACCCTTATTGCCCTGCCCCACCCCCTACCCCAATAATGACAATAAGCATCTGAAACAGGGTGGTTGTGGTGGGAGTTACAAGAAAAGGTCATATGTGACAGAGGTTGTGAAGAGAAAATTGACAAGATGTCACAAATAATTGACAATAGATGTTGTGTGAGAGTGAAGAGTCAAAAATCAAATAGCAAAACAAAACAAAACAAAAAAAAAAAACAAAACAAAAAAACCCCAGAACTTGAGTTGACTGAAGGATAACTTTCCATAACTATGAGGGGGAGAATTCATAACCAAGATAAAATGATAGCAAAGGTGACAAAGAGTAGAATAGACAACTTACATTTAAAAAGCTTTTGCATGAATGAAATTAATGTGGCCAGAATAAGAAATGCTATTAGGGAATAAAAGCTTTTACATAAAGGATTTCTGACAAAAGTATGACAACCAAAACATATAGGGAGCAAGAACAAAAAACTAAGAACCCAGTAGATAGTCAGAGGGTATGAACAAAAAGATTTTAAAGAAGTAGAAACTATCAACAACTATGTAAAAAATACTCCAAATCAATAATTAATAATAAAAGGAATGCAGATTGAAATTATCCTGAGGTTTCATCTCATACTCATTGCACTGCCAGTAAGAAAATAGAGCAATAGTTAATGTTAGAAGTTCTATGAGAAATCACAAACACTAATATGCCGTTGGTAGAACTGTGAATTGTTCTACCACTATAAAAAAAAACAAAAAACAATGTAGGTGAGAAAAGTCAGCCTTTTACTCAGTACCAGCTCCTCCATGAGACCTTGCTTGACTCACGACCACCTTCCTGCTTGCCAGTAACATACCCCCTTTAAAAATAATCACTTTTGGGGGCAGTTAGGTGGTGCAGTGGATAAAGCACTGGCCCTGGATTCGAGGACCTGAGTTCAAATTCAGCCTTAGACACTTGACACTTACTGTCTGTGTGACCCTGGTCAAGTCACTTAGCCTTATTGCCCTGCAAAAAAATAAATAAACAAAAATAAAACAAAATACTCACTTTATAGTTCTGTGCATGTTGTTTCTTACCAACAGAATATTAACTCCTCTGAGAAATGGGCTTTTTCTTTTGTTTTTAATCTCGTGTGCCTAGTGCTGTACCCAGCACATAGTAGACGCTTAATAAATGCTTACGGAATGGATGAATTAATCTGATTGGTGGTAGACCTGTCCTAGCTCCTATGTTCTCATACTTAGAGCTAAATGGGTGGGGAAAAACATAATCCTGAAAGATTAGAACACCAAATAGCTTTGTCAAATGACTATATCTGCTAGAAAGCTAGAACTAATCTAACATAAATAATGAGATCTTCTTAGAGATCTAGAAGCCAATCTTTATGGTCTCACTGATCTTCCAAGTCTCCACGGTCATCTTCATCTCACTCATCATCCCTATATAGCAAATCACCTGTCTCCTCAAAAAGAAAGATGAGAGTCTTTTGAAAAAGCAAACAAACAAACAAAAAAACCTTAAGGGGCTCCCCCAGAAGATAGCCCTTTGAAAAGCAAATCACAGGATGAATAAAAAGATCTATTTGAAAATAAGCCCTCTGAACTCATTGATTATTTTAATAAATCAGCTGCAGCATCTGGTGACATTTGGTCTGGTCTTTCAGCATATGATAGATAATAGTCCAACATCATTGCATAGCCCTTCCCCTATTGCTATAGCACCTAGTCAGAGTTCATCTTATTCAGATGCTCCCATGCTCGATACAAAAATAAAATATTCTTCTCAACATTCACATTCCATTCAGCATAGTTCTGAGTGGTCTTCATCTAGTTCTCTTAGAAATGGTTCTAGTTGCTGCAGCTCCTCTCAGAATAGTCTGATTTATCTCTTACCTTCATGAAGAACACCTACAAAGGCAGTCCCACCACAGAGTGTTTCAAGATAAGAAACTAGTATGCATTCTTGATTTTATTCTGATGGTAAAGATATAGAAATTACAAAGGCTGAAAAGTTTTTAAATAGATACCCAGATAAAGAGTATAAGGTATACCTGCTTGATGGAGATAATACCAGAAACAAAGAGACCCCAAAGGGCATCTCACTGGAATGCTAAGGAAGAAGGATCCAGGTACAAATCTAAAGTTTCATGCAAGGGAAATAGAAATAGACTTAGAAAAGAGAAAAATTATAAACTTAAAGAGATTGGATATATAGTGGAAAGGCCTAGAACTACAAAAGAAAAGCACAAGGAAGATAAGCAAATAAAGTATGAAAAGCTCAAAGAACTCTTTGATTACAATCACAATAATCTGGAGGCAAGAGAAAAGTCTACCTTCAGAGAGGAGAACCCATGTAGGATCAAAATGACAGCCAATGATTCCCATTGCCCTAAAGTTAAACTCAAAATGGCACCTGTACCTCTTGATGATCCCAACAGACCTTCTTCCTTGACTAAGGACAGGCTGCTTGCTACTACACTTGTCCATTCTGCCAAGAATGAACAAGAATTTGGGTCTATCTCTGACCACATTAAGTTGCCATAGGCCAGCAAAAGCACTTCAGAGTCATTTCTTTAGCATATTGTGCCCTTGGTTCATCATATTAAAGAGCAATAATTCACATCAGCAGCAATAGTCCTAAATGAGAGTTTCACCTCATATTAGAAGGGAACTGAAGAACACTGCACCCAGGGAAAAAGCCGAGAGATACACAGGAGAATTGACATCTTTCCAAGTTCCCTGAGGAAGCGTACCCATTTATCAGAAGAGAGAATTTCTTATAAAGAAAGTCAAAAGGGAGATAAAAAAATTAAGGTGTGATTCTGTTGATCTTCGACATGACATTGATTGTCATAGAAAATCAATAAAGAATGGGAGGATTCCAAGGGCTCCAGAAAATTCAGTGGATCCAGGAAAAAACTAAGATTACAAAGATTAAAGTAAACATAATAGCAGAGAGCAAGACCATTCTCGATCTTCATCCTTTTCCTCAGCCACCTTTTAAGAAAAAAGACAAAAGGAAAGACAGGAAGAAAACCCCCAATGAAGCAAAAGAATATTCAGGCTTTATAGGAGTTAGCTGACCCAGAAGAACTTTTTTTCCCAAATTTGAGGCAGAAGAGCAAGAGGCATTTTTTTGTTGGAACAAATACTGGTCCAAACAACTCAAATACTACTTTTCAAAAGAGACCAAAGGAAGAGAAACAAGATACAAAGAGTACCTCTTGTATGACAACAGGGATGATGGTGTGGATTATTGGACCCAAAGAGCAAAAGACCGCGGCACTTTTGAGGATGGAAAGGGTGAGGAGACAGAGAGAAAAGGAGGATAAAGAAGAGGAAAACAGGATGGATGAAAATATACAGTTGGTAATCATAACTTTAAAAAAAGTATAGCAAGTTTCTCTGACAAAGACTTCATTCCTCAAATATACGGAGAACTGAGTTAAATTTATAAGAATAAAAGTAATTCCCTAATTGATAAATGATGAAAGGATATGAACAGGCAGTTTTCAGATGAAGAAATCAAATCTACCCATAGTCATATGAAAACTGCTCTAAATCACTATTGATTAGAGAAATGCAAATTAAAACAACTCTGAGGTGCCAGCTATATCTATCAGATTGACTAATATGACAGAAAATGAAGATGAGAAATGTGGGAGGGGATGTGGGGATATTGAGACACTAAAGCACTGTTGGCAGAGTTGTGAAGTGATTCAACCATCTGAAGAGCAATTTGGAACTATGCCCAAAGGGCT
The DNA here is from genome assembly GCF_019393635.1 of Dromiciops gliroides. Taxonomy (NCBI): domain Eukaryota; kingdom Metazoa; phylum Chordata; class Mammalia; order Microbiotheria; family Microbiotheriidae; genus Dromiciops; species Dromiciops gliroides. The sequence continues at coordinate 54,060,244 of NC_057864.1, read as the reverse complement.
ATAAAACTATCTATGCATACTCTTTGACCCAGTAATACCATTACTAGGTCTCTACCCCAAAGAGTTAAAGAACAGAAAGAAAAAGTATTTATATGTACAAAAATATGTATAACAGCTCTTTTTGTGATGACAAAAAATTAGAAGTTGAGGGGATACCCATAAATTATAATTGAGAAGGAAAACTATAGTGCTATAAAAAATGAAAAGCAGGATGTTCTCAAAAAATTTAAATGAACTGATGCAAAGTTAAATGAGCAGAACCAGAAGAACACTGTACACAGTAACAACAAAATTGTAAAGATAATCAATTGCGAAAGACTTAGTTATTCTCAGTAATACAATGATCCCAGACAATTCTGTAGGAATTATAATGAAAAATGCTATGCACCTCCAGAGAAAAAACTAAGAGAGTCTGAATGCAGATCAAAGCATACAATTTTTTACTTTCTTTATTTTCTATTTTGTCTGTTTTCTTTCAAAACATGACAAATATATAAATAATTTTTGCATGACTGCATATATAAAACCTATATTAAATTGCTTGCTTAAACCTCAGGGAAGGGGGAGGAGAAAGAGGAAGGGAGATGATTTGAAACTCAAAATTTATAAAAAGTTAAGATTAAAAATTGTTTTTACATGTAATTGGAAAAAATAAAATATCAAAAAATTTTAAAACCCTATGTTTGTCTATTTCAGAAGGAGCAGAGCAGAGCATGGTTCCTCTTTCCACCCTTTGAATGTGATCACACACCCCTTAAGATAATGTCACAGCTTTCCCTCTGCCCTAGAAAGTAGATGCGTTCAAATTTAAATAGCAACTTAGATTTGTCCTGCAAACTGGACAAGTTGAGAATGGAAAGTGGAGATGAGATAAGGAAATAATATGTGAGGATTCTTGCTTAAACTGTTGGAACAATTGAGGAATAAAACAAAGAACAATCCTATAGCCACATCATTGCTCGGTGGTTTTATGGAATCATTAGTTCCCTCAGTTGACAACTACAGTAAAATTCATTCTAATACTAAAGTATAGTGTTGGGGGTAGGGAAAAGAGAGTGAGGGGAATAAGGAAGCATACCCCCTTTGTCCAGATTTGGTCTGTAGTCACCAAAGGAGTATCCTTGCCCTGTATTTTCCAAGAAAAATATACCCTGATCACTTCAACCTATCTTCCTTATGACATAGGGCCATAATAAATCAGTCAATAAACATTTATTAAGTACCTACTATGTGCCAGGTACAAAACGTGGCAGGAATATTTATAGAGCAACTATCTCATTCAGAACAGAAGGTGGATGGAGTGAGGGACTTGAATCCATTCAATCCAATCCAACAGACATTTTAGTGTCTGCTATGTGTAGGCACTAGGAACCCAAAGGTTTAAATAAATATCCCAAAGATAAAAAGGAACTACATTAACTTGTTATATTATAAAACCAAACTGAACTGAATCTGGAATCTGGATATGAATTTCTCATTGACCTATGGACCAAACCAAATTATTCAGATTTCTATTTTGGTGGTTGTTGTAGGGAGAGAAGAGGTTGGTGATGGGGAGTTGCAGGGTTTATTCTGTTTTAAAAGAAGCTAGTGAATCAGTCCTTGAAGTAAAGGGATCCCACTGAACCATTAAAACTTTTTAAAACATTTAAACCATTAAAAAAACCTTATTTTGGTTTCTGAATATACACTAAAGCATAGTGTTTTTCTCTTTCTTTCTTTCTTTTTGTTTTCCTTCCTTCCTTCTTTCCTTTCTTTCTTTCAAGTATCCTTCTACAAAATGACTAATAGGAAATCTTTTACATGGTTGCACACATATAAACCATAACAGATTGCTTACTATCTCAAGGAGGGAGAAGAGAGTGGGAAGGATAGAATTTGGAACTCAAAACATTTTTTAATATTAATAATCATTTTACATGTAATTGAGGAAAAATACTTTATTATTTTTTAAAAGTTTTTATGTTCGGGGCAGCTAGGTGGTGCAGTGGGTAGAGCACCGGCCCTGGATTCAGGAGTACCTGAGTTCAAATCCGACCTCAGACACTTAACACTTAGTAGCTGTGTGACCCTGGGCAAGTCACTTAACCCCAATTGCCTCACTAAAAAAAAAAAAGTTAAAAAAAAAAAAGTTTTTATGTTCTATCATCTATCCCATTCCCTTCTGAGATCTTGGGTGCTTGATTTGTAGCTATCTTCATCTCTGCACTTGCTAGGCTTTTGTGAATGGATAGGCAAGAGCATGTAATATTTGAAGTCTCTCAGCAATAAGAATCCTCTCAATTACATTATTGCCTTCAGCCAGCAACTTCCTATTCATACATCTTTACCCCATAAACAATAATAACAAAAACCACACAGCAAACAAGCCCAAATAGTAACTTAGGCTACTATTTTGTCACAATAATTTTATGTTCCTGCAACAGGGATCTACCTTTTGGCCTTCTTTGTCCTGTATATCACTTGTCTGAGAGATCTCAAGAATTCTACTGCCAATAGAACCAAAGAAAACACATTTTTTAACCTTCCATGGTGTGCACTGGGTTTATCCCTTCACAAAGAAGCCTGGTCTCAGTTTATGTTCGCATTTTATTCTCTTTGAGTCACAGTTTAGTTGCTCTCCCATGAATCTTGATGGTAGCCTTGACCTAATGGGACCAGACATTCTAAAATACTGGCAAGTTCTGAATTTTAACTGCCTTTCATTCAAGGAATTGCTCTGTGTCTCACTGGGTCCTTCACTGTTAGAAATTATTCTAGGCAAGTAACAGTGGCAAGTAATTGGCTGCAGATGTGGTACAACCCCTCTAACACCACATGGGTTGTCACAAAGGGAGAAAACCTTAGACGGGCCATGGCTGAAGTTGGGTTAGGCAGGCTGGACCTTTTCCTTCTGGTGGTCATTTTTCTTAAAGTATTTTTCTCACTTTATTTCCTCCCATTAACTGAAAGTATGATGGCTCTCTCTTTCAAAAGTTTTAGGGAAAATTTCATCCTACAAACAGTATAATAAACAGAATAGGAAGTTTAAGAAGAAGGATAACCTGTTCCTGACATGATTCTTATGAATAAGGAAGACTATTTAACTGTTAGAGTGGAAATGATAGGGTCTTTGCAGGAAGGAACCACTGTATCCTAGAATTTGTGATAGAGAATGAGAGTCAAGTGAAGCAAAGTTCTGACATGCAGCCTAAATGTTGAACCACAGGGTTCAAATGGTTAAAAGAAAGGATAGGTAGGATCCAATGAATTAAGATTCTGTGAGAAAAGTCTCTTAGGAGGAACTGCAAGCCCTCAAGAATGAAATTCTGAAGATACAAAAGGGTGTATAAGGGACTAATAAAAATATAAAAGACCTAGAATCATAATCCCATAGAGGAAGCAAGGTTATGTGATGGACAGAGTCCTAGTGCTGGACCTAGAGTCAGGAAGATGAGTTCAAATCCAGCCTCAAATATTTACTAGCTATGCGGTCCTGGGCAATTAACCATTTAACCTCTGTCTGCCTCAGTTTCTTTATCTGTAAAATAAGGGTAATCATAGCCCTGCACTCCAAGACTTGTTGTGAGAATTAAATGAAATAATATTTGTAAAGCACTTTGCAAATATTAAACTATATCAATGTTAGTATTATATGTATATATATATACATATATACATACAAATGTTACTATTACAAATGTTCAAATAATACAAATAGTTCTTCAAAAGAACTGAAAATAATTAATACCCATATGGAAGAGTGCTCTAAATTACCAATAATTAGAAAATAGAAATCAAAATAATTATGATGTTTTGCTTCAAACTCAGCAAGTTAGAAAACATGACAAAAGATGGGAATAATATTGGGTGGTGGTAGAGTTGTAAAGTGGTACAATCACTCTAAAAAGCAAATTCAGTCGATGCTAAGGAAGTGACTAAAATGCTCATACATGCTTTGACTCAAAGCACTACTAGGCATACACCCCATAGAGGTCAAAGACAAATATGAATATTCCCTATACACCAAAATGTTTATGGCAGAAAATTTTGAAACAGCAACAAACTAAAAATAAAGTATATGCCCATGAATTAAGGAATGGCCAAACAAATCATGATGTATTGATGTAATAAAATATCACTATACTATTAAGAACTGTGCACACCCTTTGATGCAGCAATACCACTGCTAGGTTTATATCCCAAAGATATCCCCAAAAAGAGAAAAAAGACCTAGTTATACAAAAATAGTTATAGCAGCTCTTTTTCTGGTGGCTAAGAATTGGAAATCAAAGAAATACCCATCAATTGGTGAATGGTTAAACAAGCTGTGGTATATGATACGGGTGAAATATTATTGTACTTTCAGAAATGACAAGCAGGATGATTTCAGAAAGGCCTGGAAAGACTTGTATGAACTGATGTATAGTGAAGTGAGTAGAATCAAGAGAATGTTGTGCACAGAGACAGCAATATTGTTTGATGAAGGACTGTAAATGACAACTATTCTCAACAACACAATGATCCAATTCCAAAGGATTATTGATGAAACATATTCTCCACCTTCAAAGAACGAACTGATATTGATGGAACACAGACTGAAACATGTCGTTTTTCACTCTTTCTTTTTTTCTTATATTCAAGTTTTCTTGTACAAAATGATTTAATAAGGTCATGTTTTGCATAATTGTATGTGTATAACCCATATCTAATTACTTGCTACCTCAGGGAGGGGTGAGGGGAGGGAGAGAAGGAGGGATAAAAATTGGAAATCAAAACTATAAGTAAAAATGTTTATTACTTTTTTAAAAAAGAAATAATGAATTTGAAAACTAGAGAGAAATCTAGGAAGGGTTATATGAATTGGTGCAAAAAACAATAAGCAGACTGAGGAAAACAACACACACAATGACTACAATGATATAAGAGGAAATAAGAACAGCAAAATAAAACTGAATAATATATAATTATAATGACTGAGTACGGTATCAAAAAAGAGATGAGAAAATGCATCTTCCTCCATCCTTTACAGAACTGGAGAACTATAGGTATAAAACACTTTCAGAATTGTCAGTTAATTTGGCTGAACTACTTTTATTCTCTTTGCTAAAGTGGCTAGCTCTTTGTTTAGCAGGGGGAAGGGATATGCATGCATGCATATAGACATACATATATTTATATGGATATTGATATATACCATATATATGGAAATGAAGGTGATATAAAAACAAAGGAGATCGATAATTTTTAAAAGAAAAATTGTTCTTATGAGGAGGAAAAGAGAGACTTGTCTGAAGAAACTAAGGTAGATTTATAGGGAGCTTATCAACCAACAGATTTGTATATATATATATATATATATATATATACATACATACATACATATATGTATATATATATACATATACATATACGTTGTACACATACATATACATATACATATACATATACATATACATATACATATACATATACATATACATATACATATACATATACATATACATATACATGCCAAACCTAGAAGCAAGGGCAAGTAGCAAAGCATAAATACAAAAAAATGTGTCACAATCTTGTAAGATCCTAAAACTCAGAATGAGCTGTGGCTGTGGCTGTGGCTGTGGCTGATCAGGAAAGCAATAGACCAAAAACAGCGAGAGCGAGAGAGAGAGAGCGAGAGAGAGAGAGAGAGGGAGAGAGAGAAGATGGTATTAAAACCATATATGTAAAAAAGAGCAGAGCTGGCATGGTGGCACATACCTGTAATCCCAGCTACCAGGGAGATTGGGGTACAGGATCTCTTAGGCTGGGGAGTTCTGGGATAGAACAGGCTATTCTGATTGCATGTTGATTGGCATCGATATGATGGGAGGGGAGGTAAGGGGCAGGGAGATCAGGATTTCTAAGGAAGGGCAAATGATCAAGGTTGGAAATGGAACAGGTCAAAGTTCCCATGATGATCAATGGTGGGATCAGCTGCATGTAGCCCCTATACTTCCAACCTGGTCAAAAAAGGAGTCTTAAAGAAGAGAAGGGAGGCGAGGGGGAGATGTGTGGAGAGGAGGGGGAAGGAAGGAGGGCAGGCAGGAACAAAGGGAAAAAGACTTTTTAAAAAGACATAGGACCACTGTTTTGGGCAGATGGGACAATGGTAATGGATGACAGAGAGAAGAAAAAACTGTTCTACTTTTGTTTCTTTCTCTTTTCTCTGCCAAGGAAAATGATATTTAGACAGGAAAAAAAAGAACAAAAATAGCTAATAGGGAAATGAGACCTAGATAGGTAAGAGCCAGGAAGAGAGCATCCAGCTCCTTCTGGTGCTCTCAAGGCTCCAGGGTCAGATAAATAACCCAAATAACGGGAAGAACTGGCAGTGATCTTGAAGAGATTATGAAGAATAGGGAAAGTACCAGTGGATTGAAGAGGGCAAATATCCTGATCTTCAAAAAAAAAAAAAAAGGAAGAGAACAGTACCTACAGCCTGAAAGCCTGTGAGGTTGACTTTGATTCCTGGCAAAACATCCGAATTTAATATTAAAGAAAATGAAATGATGACTGCAGAGTTATCATGACCCCTTGAACAACACCATTGCACCCTCTAACCACTACAATCTCATTTCCTCTTTTGACAAGGTTACCTGACTAATAGATTGGAAAAATATTGGAAATATCATTTACCTAGCTTTTAGCAAAGCATTTGACAAAAGTCTCACCCGCTATGCTTGTGAACAAGATAAAGAGATTTTTTTTTTTGTTCAGTTGTGTCCAACTCTTCCTGACCCCATTTGGAGTTTTCTTGGTAAAGGTACCCGAGTGGTTGGCTATTTCCTTTTCCAGTTCATTTTACAGATGAGGAAATTGAGGCAAACAGAGTTAAGTGACTTGCCTAGGGTTATACAGATAGTGTGGCTGAGGCCAGATTTAAACTCACAAAGATGAATCTTCTTGACTCCAGGCCTACCACTCTATCCACTGTACTATCTACCTGTCCCATAGAGACACGTAGGCTATACCAAAGTATGAGATGAAATGATAAACTCAGAACTATTTGAATGGCCAGATCCAAAGAATAAACATAATGGATTGACATCAATCAGTCAATAATCACTTATTAAATTCCCTCTATGCATCAGACACTATGTTAAAGCACCAAGAGCTTTAAAAAAGAGTCAAAAACAGCCCCTGCCCTCAAGTTCACAATCTCCTAGGGGAGACGAGGGCAGACAAACAAGCTGTATACAGAATAGGAAATAATTAAAAGGGGAAGCCACTAGAATTAAGAGGGGTTGGGAAAGGTTTCCCATGGAAGATAGGATTTTATTCGTCTCTTGAAGGAAGCAAAGTAAGCCAGTCAGTGGAAATGAAGAAGACCATTCCAGGAATAAAAATGCCTGGAGCTAAAAGACAGAGTATTATTCCTGGAACAGCCAGGAGGCCAATATCTCTGGATTTGAATACCTGGTCATGAATATGGAGGAGGAGACACCGCAAAGGTCACCAAACTGAAATTAGTTTGGAAGGAGGTTGGAAAATTATACCAGAAGATTCACTGAAGGACTGACTGGAAATGAGAAAGTTTACAAAGAACACGATAGCTGTCTACAAATTATCTTCAAGGCTTGAACCACGTGTACTCCTCTCAAGTCCTACTCTGGTGCCTCATCTTGGCAGCAAATTGCCCCCAGGTACTCTGTGGCTATGCCAGCAGAACCCAAGCTTTGTCAGGTCCTAGTAAACTGTGTCATATTGCCTGCTATCTGAGGGCTGAGCTAGCTCATCCATCACCAGGCTGGTTGCAGGTGATCCATTTTATTTTTTGGCTATGGTACTCCTGAAAGACTGTCTACAAAATTGAAGTGTAATTCTAATTCATGTAGATTAATGGCAGACCCACACCTTCAAAATGACAGGCTCCGGTTGTCCCCATAGGTGAACTACATTGTCTAGGAATACAGGAACACCCTAAGGAAGCATTCACATTGGCCCTTCCCTTTTCCTTCAGGGTCCTCCAAGATGTGACAGCATCTGACTACTGGCTTCCCCCCAAGACTCAAATGCTCTCCCTTCTATCCTCCAACTTATGGAATCCCTCATTTCCTTTAAGACTTGGTTTACTGTAAAAAGCAAAACACTTGCGAGGAAGGTGAAGATGTCTGCATACCACCACATGTATGACATATATTGAATTGCTTGATTTCATAGGGAGAGTTGAGGATGGAGGAAGGAAGAATAATTTAGAAAAAAGAATTAGCTCAAAGGCCTTAACCTCATTAGAGTGGGCTCAAGGAGGGAATAACACACACACACACACACACACACACACACACACACACACACACACACACACTTGGGAAGAGTAATCTATTTAACCCTACAGGAAAGTAGGAGAGGAAGAGGATAAGGAGGGAAGGGTGAATGAAAGGAGGGTAGAACGGGTAAGGGGGCAGTCAGTAGCAAAACACTTTTGAGGAAGATTAGGGCAAAATAAGACAGACAACAGAGTAAATATCATTGGAAGGGAATGGGATGGAGGAAAATAGTTATGATGATTGACTACAATGTCAAAATGTATGGTACCTACTCTGCTGTGAAGAAAATTCTGTCAAGTTCAAGGTAATTTATAAAAATTATAATGAACAGGATGCTATAATAAAAACCTGGAAAGACCCACATGAACTGAAGCAGAGAGAAATGTACTGTATACAAAATAACAGCATTAGTGTAAGATGATCTGCTGGAAAGCACGTGGTTATCTTCAGCAAGGCAATGATCCAATATAACTCTGAAGAACTTATGAAAATTGCAGTCTATCTACAGAGAAAGGACTGAAGGTATCTGAAAACAGACTGAAACATCTTTTTTTTGACAATTTCTTAATCTGAAGTTTTGTTTTTTATCTGTTTTCTCTCACAAACTAGATAATGTAGAATTGTTTTCCATGACTACTCACATATAATTTATGTTGAATTGTTGAGTTTTTGGAGGGGAGAGGGAGGAAGAGAAGTTGGAACACAAAGTTGTTTTTTTTTAATGATAATGATACATGTAATTTGGAAAATAAAAGTCTAAAAAAAAAACCTTGGTTCAAGAGCTACTTTCTGCAGAAGGTCTTTTTCCCCCAAACAAACTGATAGTACCCAGTCCTCAATATCTTCCATCTACTTCGCATTTATGCTCAGATTTGTCTTATTTCCCCTATTGGCATGTTAACTCTTTAAGGGTAGGGCCTGGCTTCTTTCTTGCTTGCTTTTTTTTTTTTTTTGTGGGGCAATGAGGGTTAAGTGATTTGCCCAGGATCACACAGCTAGTAAGTGTCAAGTGTCTGAGGCCAGATTTAAACTCAGGTCCTCCTGAATCCAGGGCCAGTGCTTTATCCACTGCACCACCTAGCTGCCCCCTCTTGTTTGCTTTTTATTTTACCTCTTCTTATGTCAGGATTTAGTACAGTGCCTGGAAGATATTAAGTATTTAATAAATGCTTATTGATCAATTGATTGTCCAAGTTGGGTGTGGGAGCAGGACACCATCTTTGTTTGTCCTCTCCCTCTTCATCTGGTAGACAGAATAATAGTCAAAACCTGTAGCTCTCCAACCTCTCTGAACACAAAGAAGGATAGAACACAATATTTTGGCAGAGGACTTGCCTACCATCTTTTCCTTTTCCTTTCCTTTTTTCTCTTGTATTCTGTTTTTGTTTTTTTTGTTGTTGTTGTTTTGGTTGGTTAGTTTTTGTTTTTTTGCTAGGAGTTAGGAAGCCATGGGACCATGTGTCTAAGGATGCCCCATTGAAGCTGGTCTCAATTGTTAAACTGATGCCTTCTTTCCAAGGTTAATTCCTCATTTTGTATTTTTAGAATTATTGTTCTGTACTTTATTTTCATTGAGAGGCAGTGTTGCATAATGAATAACAAGCTAATCTTAGGAAATCACGTGTTTAATTCCTGCCCCTGACACATTCTGAATGTTTGACCCTGGGTAAATCATTTAAGCTCTCAGGGCTCTAGAAAGCCCTCTAAGATCCTAAGTTCCAGAAAAGATACTAACTTGTATTGATAGGAGTTTCCTTCAAGAAATTCCCTTTTTCCATGAAATCAATGATCTACTTCCTAACCTCGTTCTAGTTTCATTATACAGGAGTGATTTTTGACAAATTCACATGTTTGTCCTTGGGCTGAGAATTTACCCTGATATTTCATGTCCTTGATAGGTCTTAATGCATAATGAGGTTATGCATTCATTCTGGAGCAAACAATTTCTCTATAGTTCATAAGCTTAACGGCCCCAAATTAAATAACATTATTATGAAATTCTCTTTTTTTCTTTTACACTATGGATTTCAGCCTTCAGGCACTTGAGCCTACTACTTCCCATCCCATCTCCCATTTCCAAGCCCCCATGCCTAAAATGTTCTCCTCTTGACCTCTACTTTTTAAAATCCCTGGCTCTCCTGAAGGTTTAGTTCAAGTGTGTTTTCTTTCAAAAATCGTTTCACAATTTGCTCAGTTCACTAAGATCACACAAGTAGGGTTGGTATGGGCTTCCTAGCAACAACACCCACTCTCTTCTTCTGTACACACAGTCATCCTTCCTAACACTTTTCCAACCACAACAGTCTAAGGAGCTCATTATTTGTTCAACATCTATGATCTCTTTCACCTTCCTCCACCAGTATCCTGTGGCTTTTTTTATCACTCTGCTTTGGGGAAAAGAAATTCTGGGCTCCTTGTATATAGGAAGGAAACCCTAAACACCTCTCCTTCATCTTCAACTCCCATTTTCTTTACCACTCAGTTATTTCTCAAGTGCCCACTTCCAGATGCCCCTAAACTCCAGATGACTAAAATTACTGAAGGCATTAAAGGGACATTAGATTTAGAGTCAAAAGACCTGGGCTCAAATTCTAGCTCTGCTATTTATTAATTGTGTGATATCGGGCAAATCACACCCTCTCTATGGGCCTCAGCTTTCTCTTTTGTGAAATGAGTCGTAGATGGTTATCACTAAATACTCTTCAGCCTCACATTCAATGCTTCTGGGATCATCAATTTAGAAGAAACTTCAATTGGTCATGTAGTTCAAACTCTTCATTTTACCAGTAAGAAAACTGCAAACTCTTCAAAGTTGAATGACTTGCCCAAGATCACTCAAGGAGTGACAGAACTCAAAATTGACCGATGACCATCTTATGCTAAATCCAACATGTTTTCCCTTCCCCCACATCAATGCTTCCAAATTCTATTCTGCTGTTGCATTTTTCTCTACTTGATCCCCTTACCTTAAATGAGATAAAGTACCTGTGGAAGCTTAGGCAAGTAACCTCTCTGGGCCTCCATTCCCCTCAAAATTCCCTCAGACATCTTATTCCACAACCCCTTTCTCCCATCCCCTACCCTTTGGCTACCTGTTTTGCCCCTTTCTACCTACAGCCTTTTCCATCACATGCACCAAATCTACCCTTGATGTTCATTTGAGCCATATTGCACACCTGTGTACACACATTAAGCCAGAGATAGGAGGAGGAGGGTACCTGTATAGCACCTCAACTCTCTATCCTCATTTACCTCCTAGGGAAATCCCATACTAAAGGAAATTATGCTGAGCCAGCAACAAGGTATTCTCAGACAAGGGATCATTGCCCAGAGCCTCTGCTCTGTATGTTGTAGGTGCTTAAGAAACATTTATTCACTTAAACCATTCTGGAAAGGGTAGTTAAGGAAATAAAAGGGATAGAATGAGAGTCAGTCAACACCTATGATGTGTCAGGCAGTGTACTAAGGCTAGAGATACAAAGAAAAGTAAAAGACAGTCCCTTCTCTCAGGGAACTTAAAATCTAATGGGAGGGGGCAGCTAGGTGGCGCAGTGGTTAAAGCACCGGCCCTAGATTCCGGAGTACCTGAGTTCAAATGCGACCTCAGATACTTGACACTTACTAGCTGTGTGACCCTGGGCAAGTCACTTAACCCTCATTGCCCAGCAAAAAAACAAACAAAAACAAACAAACAAACAAAATCTAATGGGAGAGGCAACATGCAGACAACAACATACCAAAAAAGCTATGTAGAAGATAAATTGGAGGCAATATCTGAGGGAAGACACTAAGATTAAAGAGGACTGAGAAAGGCTTCTTATTGAAGGTGAGGGTTATACAAGGATAAGTATATCATCGTTATCATCTGCAAGGAGTGATAGTTTTGATTCCTCACCGTCTATTTTTATTCCTTCAATTTCTTTTTCTTTTCTTATTGACTTAGCTAGCCATTGTAGCCTAATATTGAATAATTGTGGTGATAATGGACATCCTTGTTTCACTCCTAATTTTATTGGGCAGGCTTCAAGTTTATCCTGTTATAAATAATGCTTGCTCTTGGTTTTAGACAGAGACCACTTATTTTAAGAAAGGCTCCATTGATTCCTTATGCTTTCTAGTGTTTTCAATCAGAATGAATGTTGTATTTTGTTAAAAAAAAAAGTCTTTTCTGCATCTATTAACATAATCTGCATCTATTGATATAATGATTTTTGTTGTTTTTGCTATTGATATGGTCAATTATGTTGATAAAACTTTCTCAATATTGAACCAGCTCTGTATTCCTGGAATAAATCCCACCTAGTCATAGAGCATGATCTCTGTGATATATTGTTGGAACTTCCTTTCTAGTATTTTATTTAAATTTTTGCATTGATATCCATTAAGGAAATTGATCTATCATTTCCATTCTCTGTTTTTCCTTTCCCTGGTTTAGGTATCAAAACTGTATTTGCATCATAAAAGTAATGTGGTAGGACTCCTTTATCAATTTTTTCAAATGGTTCATATAGTATTGGGATTTATTTTTTCCTTAAATGTTTGTTAGAGATCACTTGTAAATCCATATGATCCTGGGGATATTTTCTTAGGGAACTCATTGATCATTTGTTTGATTTTTTTTTTTTTTTAGTGAGGCAATTGGGGTTAAGTGACTTGCCCAGGGTCACACAGCTAGTAAGTGTTAAGTGTCTGAGGCCGAATTTGAACTCAGGTACTCCTGAATCCAGGGCCGGTGCTCTATCTACTGTGCCACCTAGCTGTCCCAAAATGCAAACTTCCATGTTTGACATTTAAAGCACCAACTTTTCCAGACATTTCATTTGTTTTTTTTGTTGTTGTTGTTTTTGCGGGGCAATGAGTGTTAAGTGACTTGCTCAGAGTCACACAGCTAGTAAGTGTCAAGTGTCTGAGCCTGGATTTGTACTCAGGTCCTCCTGAATCAAAGGCTGGTGCTTTATCCACTGCACCACCTAGCTGCCCCTGATATTTTTTTTTCTAAGATTGGGTTCAGTATCCTATTTCTTCCATAATCTGGGCAATTTACATTTTTTGAAATATTCATCTATTTCACTGAGATTATCAGTTTTACTGACATATACTTGGGCAAAATAAATTATAATAGTTGCCTTAATTCCATCTTCATTAGTGATGCAGTCACCCTTTTCATTTTTTTATACTAGTAGTTTGGTTTTCTTCGTTTGTAATCAAATTAATGGTTTAACTAGTTTAATAATTTTGTTTTCTTTTATAATGAAATTAATGGATAGTATAACTAGTTTTACTTATTAATTCAATTGTTTTCTTACACTTAATTTTAGTAATCTGTCCTTTGATTTTCAAGATTTCTATTTTTGCATTTAATTGGGGATTTTTAATTTGTTCTTTTTCTAGTTTTTTTTTATTTACATGCCCAATTCATTAATCTATTCTTTTTTATGTATACATGAAGAGATATAAATTTCCCCCTAAGTACTACTTGGCTGCATCCCACAAATTTTGTAATGTTGCCTCGTTGTCATTCTCTTTAATGAAATAATTGGTTGTTTGTATGATTTGTTCTTTAACCCAAATCTTTCTTTAGGATTAGACTATTTCGTTTCCAGTTAACTTTTAATCTATGTTTACATAGCTCATTATTACATGTAATTTTTATTTCATTAGGGTTTGGAAGAGTATGCATCTAATACTTTTGCTTTTCTTCATTTAGTTACAAGGTTTTTACGCCCAATACATGGTCAACTTTTGTGAAGGTGCCATGTACAACTGAGAGAAAAGTATACTTCTTTTTATTCCCAATCAGTTTTTTACAGAGGCCTATCATATTTAACTTTTCTAGGATTCTATTCATATCATTGACTTCTTATTTTATTTTAGGGTTAGATTTATCTAACTCTGAGAGAGGAAAGTTGTGGTCTCCCTCTAGTATAGATTTACTGTCTATTTCTTCCTGCAATTCATTCATCCTTTCCTTTAAAAATTTGGATGCTATGTCATTTGGTGCATATGTGTTTAGTATTGACATTATTTTATTGCCTATGGTTCCTATTCTGCTGTTTCTGTTTTATGGGTGAATGCATCCCATTTATGTTCACGGTTATGATTATTAACTGTGTATTTCCCTCCATCCTATTTTCTTCTACCTAACCCTACTCTCTCTCTCTTCTTATCCTTTCTTTCCTCTAAAGTCTGTTTTATTTCTGGGTACTGCCTCACTTTCCACCCTCCCTTTTATTACCACCCCATCTCTTATTCCCTTCCCTTCCTAATTCCCTACCAGATAAGATAAATTTCTATGCTCAATTGATTGTGTGTATTTGTCCCCCTTGATACAATTGATGTTCAAGCATTGCCTGCCTCCCCAATTTTGCCCTTCACTGTAAAAGCTCTTCCTTGTGTAACTCTTTTATGTGAAATAATTGTCTTGATTTTTCCTTTCCCTTCCTCCTTCTCCCAGTGCATAACTCTTTCTCACCCATCTTTTTATTGTTTTTTAAGATCATCCCAACATAACCAACTCACTCCCATGTGCTGTGTCTATACAGAATCCCTCTAATTGCCCTGATAATGATAAAGTTCTTAAAAGATACGTATATCATCTTCCCATATGGAAAGATGAACAGCTTAACCTTATTGAGTCCTTTATAATTTTTCTTTCATGTTTACCTTTTTATGCTTCTCTTGAGTCTTGTATTTGAAAGTCAAATTTTCTATTCACCTCTGATCTTTTCATCAGGAAAGTTTGAAAGTCCTCTATTTCATTAAGTATCCATTTTTTTACCTTGATGGATTATATTCAGTTTTGTTGTGTTTTTTTTCTTTCTGGCTACTAGATTATCTCTTTGACCAGAGAGCTTTGTAATTGGCTACAATATTCCTGGAAGTTTTCATTTGGGTATCTCTATGAGATGGTGATCAGTGGAGTAGTTCTATTTCTATTTAGTTCTAAAATATCTGGACAATTTCTTGAAATATGATGTCTAGGCTCTTCCTTTGATCATGGCTTTCAGGTAATCCAATAATTCTTAAATGCTCTCCCCTTGATCTATTTTTCAGCTCATTTGTTTTTCTTATTAAATATTTCACATTTTCTTCTTTTTTTTCATCCCTTTGACTTCATTTTTATTGTTTCTTGATGTCTCATGGAGTCATTATTTTCCATTTGCACATTCTGATTTTTTTAATTTTTTTTTTTTTTGTGGAGCAATGAATGACTTGCCCAGGGTCACACAGCTAGTAAGTGTCAAGTGTCTGAGGCCAGATTTGAACTCAGGTCCTCCTGAATCCATGGCTGGTGCTTTATCCACTGAGCCACCTAGCTGCCCACTGCATATTCTAATTTTTAAGAAATTATATTCTTCAATGAGTTTTTGCACCTCATTTTTATTTGGCCACTTCTTATTTTTAAGGAATTATTTTCATCAGTCAATTTTTCTACATCTTTTTCCATTTGGCCAATTCTGGTTTTTTAAAGTGTTATTTTCTTCAGTATTTTTGTGCCTCATTTGCCAAGTGGTTAATTGTCTTTTCATAATTTTCTTCTTTTGCTTTCAATTCCCTGCCTAATTTTTGCTCTACCATCCTTATTTTATTTTGAAAATACTTTAAGCTCTACAAGGAATTCTTGTTGGGTTTTTGTCCAATTCATACTTTTTCTCTGAGGTTTGCTTATAGCTGTTTTGACTATGTTGTCTTCTGAGTTTGTGTCTTGATTTTCCCTGTGATCATAGTAGCTGTTTATGGTTAGGTTATTTTTTTATTGTTGTTGTTTGCTCATTTCCCCACACTATTCTTATTTTGAAGTTTATGTTAATGTTGGGCTTTGTTTCTGGCATGTGTGTGTGGAGGTGGGGAGGGGGAAGCACTGTCTCAAGCTACAGGATTTTTAGCACTGCTGTTTTCAGAGCTAGTTCTGAGGGGCTGGAAGATTTCAGTGCTTTGAAGGTGATGTGATCTGGATAGTGAAGGAAAGAGCAGACTGGGATCTTGGCCACACCCTAGAGATGAACCCAGAAGGGCTCGTGAAACTGGGAGTCAGTGGCTAGAGGAGAAGACTCCAAGTCAGTGGTCAGGTGCTGGAACATAACCAATTACTGCAAGAAGAACAGCAGAGCAAATGTCAGGACTCTTAGTAACTAACTCTGAGATAGTCTATCTAGCAACTGCTACTTCATGAATTGCCAGGCACCAGAGGGCTTTAAATAAAACTTCTCACTTTTTTTCTTCCTGACCATTATCTTTTTCTTGAACAAATATTCATATCTTCATGACTTCTCATTTTTCTTGAAATTTTCAGGAAATTTTACTCTGTGTGGGAGAGAAAGAGAATAGGGAACCAGTGAAACTGACAAGATAGTGAATAAAAACCAGCCTCTATTCCAGTAATTTAAAAATATAAATAGTTCTTGGAAACATCTGATTTTTTATGTTGGAACCAAGTGACAAAATAAAAATGGCCTTTCTTCTTTTTTAAAACTAACCTCTCTACCCATACTTTTGATTTCTTCCCTAGGGCCTTATTCCTAGTTCTATTTCTTCCTATCTCTTTTAAGTCCTTCTCCTTTCCCTAAAAACATGCTTAGATCTTCCCCATCCTAAAAAAAATTCTTCTTTCATCTCTCTTGTCATCATGCCCCTCATCTTTATTGCCAAACACCACAAAATAAGCCTACATATGTTGCCCAACCTCCTCTCCACCCACAAACTCCCTAGTCTCTTGTTGTGCGTCCTGTATTGTGAACTGAAACCTCTCTTTAAGGTCACCAATGACTCATCACTAAGTCAAAAGCTCTTTTTTTTAATCCTCATTTTCTCTGACCTCTATGCCGCTTGTGACATTGTTGATCACATTCTTCTTCAAGACACTTCCCTCCCTTGAATTCTACAAAATTCTACTAATTTGGGTCTTAACTTGCCTCTTTTAACTCTATCTCTCCTTGCCTTCTTCCTTTACCTCCTCCATTCTCAATGTAGAAATCCCTTAAATTTCTTTCTTTGATTCTCTTTTCTTCTCTACATAGTCCCATCATAAGCAATCTCATTCATTCTCAAATCTGCCTTTCCAAATTCAACCTATTTTCTGAGCACATTTCTAACCACCTACAGGATATCTCTATCTGAATGTCCTGCTGGTCCTTCAAATCTATCATATCCAAAATTGAACTCATCATCTCTCCCTCCAAATTTAACTTACCTTGTTCTAATAACGGTACTATCAATCTCCAGTCACTTGGGTCCAACACTTCTGAAGTATTTTTGAATCTTATCTCTCTCTTGACAGTTGTCAAATCTGAACAATTCTATTTCAGAATTCTTCCACTCCTTTCCTTTCCCACCAATACCATTCTATTTCAGGCCCTCATTACCTCTAGCCTAGACTATGTTGTCCAGTCTTCTATTTTCCTAAATGCCAGTTTTTCCTTCATCTATTCATCCCATATACACCCTGCTGCTAGAATAATCTTCCTAAATCCTAGCTCCAAGCATGATTTTTGGCTCAAAAACCTTCAGTGAGTCCCAATGTTTAAGGAATAGAGTCCAAAGTCCAAAGCCCAGCAGAGAAGCCCTTTCTCAACATGGCCCAACCTTTATAGACTTATCAGCCATTATCTCCCTCCTTATACTCTATTCTCCAGTCAAACTCAATGGCATAATATCCCATAAACAGAAATTATCCTTCCCTACCATGACACTTTCCACTTAGCATGCCCTTAATCTAAATTCCTACCTCTTAGAATCTTGCTTCAATTCTCAGATCTGATACTAAATCCATCCATCCATCAAGACTTTCTTGATCTTCCTAATGGAAGTAATCCCTCCCTTCTCTAGATTCTTAACATCCATCATTCACCAAATACTTGTGACTTTTGTCCTTGTGGAAATAAATAATGTAGAAATTCTCTCCATATATAGCCTTAAAGAGTTAATGCTTCTACTCATCAAAATATCTTTGAATTACAGTAATCTGTTTGTCTTTTCTACAATGCTAGACAATAAGTTCCTTGAGGACAGTAATTATGTCTTTGTTTATCATATCATATCATATCCCACATATCACATCACTTCACATCACATCACATTATATTTTATTATATCACAGTATAGTATAGTATAGCATGGTATATATAGTTTATCTTTGAATCCCCCACAGTACGTACTATGAGGCCTTACCCTGAGCAAGTGCTTAATAAAGAATTCTTCTACTAAAATTAATCTAATAGTAAGTCACAATAATGCTATAAAAACACCATTGTTTCTCAATCTGGAGTCAATATGGTTTCTGCTTATAAATGGTACCAACATAGAAAATACCATTAGAATGTGAGCTCCTTGAGGACAGGGACTATTTTTGCCCCCCCCCTTTTTGTATCCCCAGTACTTAGCACAGTGCCTGACACATAATAAGGGCTAAATCAGTGCTTGCTCTTAGACTGAAGAGTTGATTGTAAAAAGGAGAGAATCAGTACCATGGAGAATTCAAATTCAAAATTACTTGGGCATGTTGCAAAGTGCTGATTGAATTGAATAGAGTTGTTCTCACTGGATGAGGTCATTCCAGGCTCCATGGGTCCTTTTAGCCTTATTCACTCTGAGGTAAATGATGTTGAGTAGACTTGAAAACTGCCTACATTCCTGCTACTTCCCACCAGGGTGTGATATCTCTGACAATAAAAGGTCTGTTTGGGGATTTGCTTATGTGCCCCTCAGCTGCCAGGCTGAAAAGGAATCTGCCTATGCCATGGAAGAAGGTTCTTACATTAAGAGGCAATGAGGAGGGGTCAATGTGTTACAGAGGGAAAAGCACTGGCCTTCAAGTAACAGAATTTCCAAATGCTGAGTCCCTCCCTGGAATCGCCATTTGAGGAAGTTCCCATAGCAATCATGTTCATTTCTAACTGAGCTCAGCCTCTGATTCTCTGAACTAGTTTTCCACCTCCAACCCACAAGCCTTCTTACGCTGGCAATTTCTCCAACTCTGTGGAGAATTTCCCCACTTCTCTGTCTGCTGAATAACTTCCCAGAAGCTCCATTTAAGAATGTATTCCCACCAGCCATTTGTGCAAGGTTAGGAGGGGACTTCTAACTAGAATCGCCCACCTAGCTACCTGGATCACCTTGCCACTCCTCACCCCTACCACCTTTGACCCCAACCCTCCTTTTCTAGCTGCTGCTGTCTTCTGCTGCTAGAAAATCAAATCCTTGAGGGCCAGAACTGGTTTTTTTTGGTTGTGTAACCCAAAGGCTTGAATTGTTGGAAGCTTGGGAGAGGAGAGATCTCTGGTCTTCTGTCTTCCAGCTTTGAAAGAGGAGACAGGTGGTTCCAGAGTCTCTTTAGGGAAACATCCCTAAAGGGAGAGAAAGACTCTGGAAAGAAGCCAACATGTTGAGGAGCAGGCAATTTGATCACATTTCTATCTTCAGATTAGCCCCACCAGAAAAGAACCAAGGGGAAATTGGGGGGGGGGATTTTCCATTAGGTGAAACCTGAGACTTTCTCTCGGTTGACCTAAGATCTCTCCCTCCATACACTCTGTGCATTGTATGGTATGTAAATACACACACATCTGTATAACTTCTCCGATTTCTGTTTGCTCTCAGCTTGTATAAATAAATTAATTCACTATCTGTAGTCTTTGTGCGTCTGGAATTTGCTGGGCATTTGGATATATGGCTTGGGGCAGAATTTTACTGTTAAGGGATGGTGATCAGGAACACAGCTTGAACCTAATTCCTGTAGACTAACAATTTTTAAGGGGTGGATAGATGTTAATTCTAACCAAATACCCCTTCTCTGTGGAGTTGAGTGGCCGGTCTTGTGGCCCCAGGTCTCCTGTTCCCCTCCTGACAAAAATCAAAGTTTCTCTTGAAGATAAGTGGGCAGAGGAAACTTTAAAGATGTCTATTCGTGTCTCCCTGTGAGCCACATCTAGATAGATTCATGTGGACACACATGTGTCATGTGCTGGAGCCTGCTGCCTATTGTTAAATTATCAGTAAAAGCCTTTATTTCTTAGAAATCAGTAAACACTACAAAGCAAAAATTGATTCATTGTTTTCTTGGTTGATTGTCTCTATCCCTTAAGACAGGGATGGAGAAAAGATTATTAAGGCAGATTAAACTTTAAAATATGCTGTTTGTATTTATTGGGGGGGGGGCTTGGCAATGAGGGTTAAGTGACTTGCCCAGGGTCACACAGCTAGTGAGTGTCAAGTGTCTGAGGCCAGGTTTGAACTCAGGTCCTCCTGAATCCAGGGCCAGTGCTCTATCCACTGTGCCACCTAGCTGCCCCCTTGTATTTCTTTTTGAGAGCTAGTTGTTAAACATTTACAAGAATGCCCAGGCACATAACCTCCTTGGGCAACCCAGACGCATACCCCGCACTTATATTTGAAATCTCAGTGTGAGCACATAGTAAATATTTAATCAATGCTTTCTCTAATCTAGTCTTAACACAAAAGGGAATTCAGAGGCGATCCTCTAAGCCATGCCTGAAACGGAATCCTTTTTGCAGCACCCCTAACATGTGACCCTCTGAGTGTTTTTTAAAACCTCTAACAATAAGGAGAAGGAGAAAGGTAGCACTTTCCCCTTTCGGACAGCTCTGAGAGTTAGGAAGTTACTATTTAAGTTTATGCCTATCTGTAAATTTCACCCAGCTCTTAATTCTGCTCTCTGGGGACAAGCAGATTTCTCTGTTCCTGTTTTCACACAAAAGCCTTTCAAGTACCCTTTGAGAAGACAGAGATCCTCAGCAGGAGAGAGGCTCATAGCATCACTTTTTTAAAGCTGTTTGGGGTCTTTGAAGTCATCTCATCTGAAATATGGAGGCACGGTGTTGCTACTTAGTGACAGATCTAAGACTAGATGTCTCCTGATACTCAGCCCAGTGTTATTTCTGCTATGCCAAGCTAACTGTAATTGGCCTGTTTGCACATAGATCATACCCCTAAGGGACATGACACAAAAGGAGTTTCAGGAAAACCAGGTAGAAAGACAGGAGAGACTGGAGAAGGGGAACATATCTGTGGGAAGCATGTAAACCTCACCAGTCATATACAATAGGACACTGAGGCAAGAAATAGGAAAGTCATTTGGCTAAGGCCATCAGTAAGTCAGGAATAGAGTTGAAAACAGAACTGAGGGCAGCTAGGTGGCACAGTGGATAAAGCACTGGCCCTGGATTCAGGAGGAACTGAGTTCAAATTCAGCCTCAGACACTTGACACTTATTAACTGTGTGATCCTGGGCAACCCTGGGCAACCCTGGGCAACCCTGGGCAACCCTGGGCAACCCTTAACCCTCGTTGCCTCAGGAAAAAAACAATAGAACTGAAATCTCCAGGCTTGGAGTCCAGGGTGCTTTTTGCCAGGTTATTCTAAAAGTCAAAGAAAAGGAGAGTAGATCTTAAAAGCAAAAGCTTTCTCTAATGAGACATTATGTAAAGAGTGGACTTAATTTAAATGACGTTGTTGGTCAAAGCAAACAGCAATCGAGCAGAAGTGATTAAAAACATGTCAATCACATTTGCCTCATCAAGCGGACAATGTGTACAGTTTCCTAATGACAGCGGCCACCCCAGATGCCAGCTCCAATAACCTCACCTCTCTGCCTCAGAGGAGTAGCTCAGAGACATTATTGCCCAGGCATGTTTTATGGGTTCCATGAAAGAAATGTGACCTCTCTCTCTGGGAGAACTGTTTATTTCACATTGAACAAACAAAACAAGATGCATCTTCCTGGAATTTCTGTGTAGTAGTCCAGAATATAAGTTTGAGTCAATGGATGGGGGAGAAAATAGGATTTTGAGCTATGTAAGACCTTAGAAACCCTCTAGTCCTAACCTCTAATTTCTATAGAAACAATAGTTATTCCCAACATCACACCACTCTCAGAGTTCTGATGTCTTGGAGGTGGTGGAAACTTATGGGCCTTATACTTCTCCTGAATAGCAATACCAGGGGCTCAGATATGGTTGCAAGTGACATTTACATGATATTTCAGGGCTACAGAATAACAGGGAACAAAGGAAGAGAAAGATAAGAAGACCGAGAAAAATGTTGAACTTGTAATATTTTCCTGACTTCATAACTATATTATAAAATGATTTCACTACACTTTGATCCAATGCATTCAAGAAACCCAAGGACAACAGCTCAGATTAGCATCAAGAAGAAATCTCGTGGTAACAGTTTAGGCATGGGTACAGGGGTGAAGTGTCCACTTGTAAAGCAAACATTTTTCTATTGTTCTGGAGAAATACAAAAGAATGATGTGAAAAGTTTCCATTTTAGAATCAGATAGATTGGGGTCTTAGGAAACCTAGACTCTTTCCCCAGTTCTCC
Organism: Dromiciops gliroides; assembly: GCF_019393635.1. Lineage (NCBI taxonomy): Eukaryota > Metazoa > Chordata > Mammalia > Microbiotheria > Microbiotheriidae > Dromiciops > Dromiciops gliroides. Next base: position 54,037,616 of record NC_057864.1, on the reverse strand, counting down.
AATGATGTGTGGGATTTTAGTTTCAGCTCTACTACCAATTAGCTGTGTAACCTTGGGCATGTTCTTTTACTGTCTGGGCCTCAGTTTCCTCAACTGTAAAATGTAAGGAGTGGACTAGATGAGGTCTTACCTAGCCAGTCACAAACCACTAGCCAGGCTAGAAGCCAATTTGGCAAATATCTGGAACAATTATTCCCATTGTCCTCTCTCCCCACTCCCAATGGTCTAAAGACATCAGAGAAATGAAAAGTAATTTCCCTCCCTAGAAAATTTTTGGGAACTGCTACACTATGTGGTCTCTAAGACTCCTTTCAACTCTAAAAAGTCTAGAATTCTCGATAACTCTCAACAAATTGCTGATCTTTTGAGTAACTCAGCTTTCCCACCTTTGAAAAGGGATTATGGAAGGGGTGGGAAAAAACATGTCAGAATATTCAGCTTGATTTAAAACCTCAATGCCTCAGAGCAGACTGTGAAGATCAATGAGGCATTCCATTGTCCTTAAGCCTTCAAGATTTTGTATAAATTTTATGAAATGCATTTAGGAATGCACACTCATGGTTTGAAAGAATTTCTGGCTCAATTTGTCACTTAGACCTTCAATGACATCATTTATAATATGATGTCCTGGGGTAACCTACAATACAGAAATAACACAACCATCTTGAAAACCCTTAATGTCGCATTACTTATTTGGCAAAGTCCCATTTCCATTAATCATGAACAATTTTATATATATATATATATATTTCAATACATTTTAAGCCCAAACCTACAGCCGAAGTCAAATGGCCCTGGATAAAATTATCAAGTAAATGAAATGTCTTCAGTGGCCCTTTCCTCCCTTCTCTGTACCTCACTTCCACCCTTCTCTGCTACTCTTCCATCCATTTAGATGCCCAATGCCCTCATGTTGTGTATTCGTCCTGCCTTTTCTCATCCTTCTCTCCTTTATCACAAAATCCATTACCAGAAGAGAGTGTGCTACCATTTACATTTCACTGTGAAATTTCCCAGTTTTCCCAGGAGATTGTATATTAATACTGATATCAAAAGGTAGAATGCAAAGTTCTGTCCCCTGCTAAAAGGATTGAGGGTAGCAGGAAGGAGGTGATATTGGTATGGGAAGGGTAGAGTTGAGCATAGGAGGACAATGACACCGAACCAAGTTTCTGAATTTTGACCATGTAGAGGACTGCCTAGACTGCCTACATGTAATGTCCTAATCCATAGAACAGTTTTCCACAGAAAGTTTCAAAACCTCGAAACTTATGGACTGCTCCCCAATAGATGCTGTCTTCCCTTATTGGAATGAAAACTCTCGGAGAGCAGGGACATTCTTATTTTTGTAATTATATTCCCAGCACTTAGCACAGTACCTGACAGATAATAAGCACTTAGCAAATGATTTTTCATTCATTCATTCATTCATTCATTCATTCATTCATTCATTCATTCACATTTACTCTTTTCTTTCATGCCATCTAAACACTTTCAACCTTGCATGTAAATTCAGTTTCCCTTATAACTTCTATATTTCAGTCCTTTGGTAGATATTAATATGTCTTACTTAATATATGTTTTTGATGATAATGTTAATGACGATGGTGGTGGTGACCCTGCCACTTACTACTGTGTTGCTTAAGGCAAATCACTTAAGCACTCTACATCTATTAAATGAGACATCTAGAGGACCTCCAAGGTCCATTGCAAATCAAATTCTACGGTTGCACCATCATTAAGATGATGTGTTAGGTCTGCATTTTAAAGAAATATTGACCATCATTCACCACAAGACTTCTGAAAATACACAAATTACTTTAGAGAACACTCCAGAAAGATGCAAACCATATGTTTCCTGCTTCATTGCTATCCCAGCTTCCCGCCTGGGTCAAGCTCAGGGAAATTATTCCAATCCAGGTAAGAGACTCTGTGCAGCAATCAGATCTGTTCTGAATGGTCTGATGAGATTAGAGACTCTGTTGTCATGCTGTGGAACTGCAGTCTCTTACCAATGCACCAATATAGAGCTAGGTGGCAAATCTCAGGCATCTTTAAATGTGCCGATCATGAGGAGGTCAAAGAAGACCAAGCAGAGAGAATGAAAGAATTTCTTTGAAGAAAAGGTTAGTACTCATGAATTACTAATCGCTATCTCTGTCTGTCTCTTTCTTTTTTTCTTTTTTGCGGAGCAATGGGGGTTAAGTGACTTGCCCAGGGTCACATAACTAGTACGTGTCAAGTGTCTGAGGCCGGATTTGAACTCAGGTCCTCCTGAATCCAGGGCCGGTGCTTTATCCACTGCGCCACCTAGCTGCCCTGTCTGTCTCTTTCTTGATGGTTTAGGTTCAATATTGGGACAATATGAAATGCTCCTAGGTCATTCAGCTATGTGGTATGGATAGAGCTCTAGACCTGCAGTCAGTAGAACCTGATTTCAAATACAGTTTCAGATACTTAGGGGCCTCAGTTTCCTTATCTGTAAAGTAGGGAAAATAATGCCACCCACCTTGTTGTATCAATGAGAAATTTGTAATGCACTTTGTAAACCTTAAAGTGCTATGTAAATGTGAGTTATTATTCAACTGTGTTAAGGAAAGGTTTACTTAGCCAAAGCAAGAGAATATTCAAGGAAGGAAGGAAATGAGCATTTATTAAAGGCTTACGATATGCCATTACCTCATTTAATCCTCATAACAACCATGAAAGGCAGATGCTATAATTATGTCCATTTTAAAGTTGAAAAAACAGAGGTTAATAGACATTAAGCATCTTGCCTAGAGACACAGAACCTAGTGAGTGTCTGATGGCAGATTTGAACCCAGGTCTTCCTGACTCTAGACCCAAGGCTCTAGCCACTGAGCTACCTAGCTGCCTAACAAAGGAAGGCATGGAGACCCCCCACCCCTTCAGTTGTTTCTGATGAGAGAAACTCCCCTTATGATTCAAACTGTAATGATTGGAATGATGCCACCTCCTGGAGACTTACTGTAGAAAAGCTGCGCCATGAGGTGAACGTCTCTGAGGGCAAGACCATGCATCTTTTCTTTGGCATCAGGAAGTGACGTCTGCTGGCGGGAGGAGGAAGGGGGAGCCTGGTGCTCTGAGGCAGACTCTCTTTCCTGTGGACGCTGGTGGAGAGCCGAGCTAGAAATGCGCTCTCCCTTTAATAGATAGATGAATATAGGCCTTTCTATCTTTACCAAATTCTTATTCTCCTTAATAAATGCTTAAAGCCTAACTTTTGCTAAAGCTTATAATTTATTGGTGACCACTCATTAGATATTTTAGACAGACTAGCTAGAATTTTAGCCTTAACAAAACACCAAACAGCCAAGATATTGTCTCTATTCTCAAGGCTGCTTTGTTTTTTAGTGATGAAGAATTGGCATCAGCCTGAGACCTTAAACCCTGGATCAAACAAGTCTCAGTCAATGTCTCAATATCTTTTAAGGAAAATACAGCCTAACCTTCATGAGGAGAAGGATGAGAATATTACCTTTACCATGCTTGTTGTGTGAGTGAAGAGGCCTGGACTAACAAACTTGCACTAATGATGACAATTATAATGGAAAGAATGGTGAGTACAGAGATATGATGACACAAGTTCAGAAAGGATCAATAGAGCTGATTGTAAAATTTTCAATGAGAGTATTTACACCTCAGAAACTGAAAAAATGGGCTTTGGTTGATTATTTTATTGACTGTCTAGACGTGACAGTGATGGACAAAAATTTAATAATTCAAATAAAACTGAAAAGTATATTGTATGTACATTTTTTTCCTAAAGAGCTTGTTAAATATCTACCAATGACTGTGTCTGAAGTCAGAAACTTGAGTTCCTGTCTTATCTCTGCTACTTATTAATCAGGCAGCCATGACTATGTCACTTATCCTCACTGTGTCTGTTTCTTAATCTGCAAAATGGAAAGAAGGATATTTGAAGTATCTACTACTACATGGCATGCCATGAATAACATCATGTATGCAAAGTGCTTTGTATTGTGTAAATGAGGCACTATATAAGTGTCAGATTTGATGAAGGGAAAGGGGAGAAGGAAGAAGAGAGAAGCAGAAGGAGGAGGAGGAGGAAAAGGAAGAGGGGGAAGAGGAGGAAAAGGAAGAGGAGGAAGAAGAAGAATAGGAGGAAAAAGAGAAGGAGAAAAGAAAAAGGAAAAAGACAATGACAACAATAACAGAAGAGAACAATGACCGAGAAGGTAGAGGAGGAAGACAGTCAAAAAGGAGGAGGTAAAAAAAATTAAAAGTACTCATTGTAAAGATTGCAGCACAAAACATTACTTCCTGCCACAGTAGCAAAAGCAGCATATTTGGAGCCAAAGGCCCTGAATTCTGACTCTATCATTCCTTCCTGAATGATTCTGGAAAGTTCCTTCATTTTTAGGGGGTTATGTTTTGTCATCTGTAAAACGAGACTTAGACTTCTTGCTCCAAAGTGCAGAGAATCTGAAGCAGAGCTGAGAAAAGAATGGAAATGGTTGGCCTGGGAGGTACCTAGAGGAACTAACCAATGGCAGAAAAGGGCTCCAAGGGCTGAGAGGTGCTCTACAATAAGAATACCATAAGGGAAGATGAAACTTCCAGGGTGAGGAGACATACTAGACATAGAGGCAAAGTCAGAAGCAGAGCTGAAAGAGAAATGCAAGATTGCCGACCTGGGCCCTTCCTCAAAATGGAGGCTCAGAGTTCAATTCAACAAACATTCATCCCTATTTATCCCCAATGGAAGGGGATGGTATGAGTTAGGTAATTAAGCAAAAAAAAAAAGATGAATGAATGGGAATATATATATATATATATTCCATTCATTCATGCATTTGTATATATATACATATATATATCCATCTGCATATATACATATATGTGTATGTATATGTGTGTATATAGAGACACATATACTCCTTAAGCTCAGAATGAGCAAAGAAATAGAGTTAGATAGATAGACAGACCGCTGATAGATGACAGATAGATTGTAGATGACTGATAAGCAGATAGGATAGATGATAGATAATTGATAGATAGATAGATAAATATAGATAATAGAGGGAGACAGAGACAGAGAGACAGAGAGACAGAGAGAAATACTCCTTAACCTCAGAAAGGGCAAGGATACACACACATGCATGCACATGTATGTGTGTGTATATATACAAAAATATATGTGTGTGTGTGTGTGTGTGTGTGTATCTTTTCCCCTTCTGAGCTTAAGGAGGATGTTGGATTCTCAGAATGAAGAACTAACAACAGGTAAACTTAACCATTCCCATGATGCTACAGGAAAAGACTAACATTTCTCCTATGCCTCCCTTCCTACCTCACCCCTCAATCCCAAAACTGGTAGTCATACCCCCTCCCCTCCCCATACACATATATACCTAGCTGTGAAAACTACTGAACAGGCATAAAGTATGAGACTTGGCTTCTCTCCAGGGCAGACAATTAGAAAGGCATTAGCTCCTTTTAATGGGGCAAATCAACATTAAGCAGATGGGATTCAGGGCTTGGGAAGAAAGCCCGGTCACTCTGTGGAGAGCTCAGGCTGAGGTGGGGCTGCCAGCACTCAAATGTGACCTCTAAATTGAAATTTAATTGGCCATTAATGGCAGTCATCTAATTAAAAACACTTGTAATTAAGCATGAAAAAGAACAACAGCGTGGATTTGGGGGAGGGGGTGATATAGAGAACTACATTTGCTTTGGTCAATAAACGCATACTTCAAAGAATATGCAATTATTTCTACATTCTTGTTTTATTGAGCCCTTCTTAACTTCTACATCAATAGAAGGCAAAGCCAGTGATGGCTCTACCTTGCCTTTCTTCCTCACTGCCATCCTCAATCCCATTCCTAACCCCATCCCCTATCCTGCCCATATCCCAACCACACCATCCCATCCTACTGCCTTTTAACTACTTTTTCCCAAGGGAAAGGCTATGGACTATCTTTTGCTATGGCAGGTATGGACAATGCAGAGGCTTCTTTCAAAAAGGAGCGTATTCATGTTGGTAAGAGGATAGATCCATGATCTTCCATAGTGTGATTCAAGGTCAGTTCAAGTCCAACATTCTTATTCAAATAAGAGTCAAGAAGACCTGAGTTCAAATCCTCCCTCTTACTAGTTATATAACCCTGGACAAGCTAACCTTTCACCTTTATCAACCTTAGTTTCCTCTTCTGTAAACTGACTGGATTGGAATTAATAACCTCTATTTAATATTGCTAGGATCACTGACAAGGAACATAGTACACCTGGAAGGGACCTTAAAGATTGTTTGGTATTCAGTTGTTTTTCAGTCTTGTCCAACTATTCATGACCCTAGTTGAGGTATTCTTGGCAAAGATACTGGAGTGGTTTGCCATTTCCTTTTCCAGACCATTTTACAAATGAGGAAACTGAGGCAAACAGGGTCACACACATGGACTTTAAGAATGGAACTGGCGGGGGGGACAGCTAGGTGGCACAATGGATAGAGCACCAGCCCTAGAATCAGGAGGACCTGAGTTCAAATTTGGCCTCAGACACTTGATACTTACTAGCTGTGTGGCCCTGGGCAAGTCACTTAACCCTTATTGTCCCACAAAAAAAAGAAAAAGAAAAAGAATGGAACTATGGAGGCAAATTGGACATGCTTGGGGGCAAAGCCAAGATGGCAGAGAGAAGATAGCAAGCTGCTTGAGCTCTCCTTTGGTTCCCTCAAAAAGAACATTAAATCAAGCCTCTAAACAGATTCTGAAACTACAGAACCCACAAAAAGACAGAGAGACACAATCTTCCAGGCTCAGATAATTTAAAAGACTTCAGGTCAAGTTGGTCTCACTCAGGCAGGTGGGGAGCGCAGCACACCTCAGAGCAGTGCAGCATGGAGGGGGTTGAGGCAAGTCAGCAGGAAGTGATAAGCCACAGCAGAGAAACTGAGGATCCTTGATCTTGGCTCAGTAGGCTGGTAGTGCAGCGGGCCAGTGGTGAGATCCACCAGCACAAGCTGAGAGGGCAGGCTGCCGGCTAGGGGGCTACTCACAGGACAGGTGCGACCAGGCTTGGCCATCCCAGCATGGGAGGCAAGCACAGGGAGCAAGCCCAGGGTGCTGAGAAATACACAAGCCATAGAGGCTTCAGAGTAGAAACCCAGTGACACAGCCCCTATCTCCCAGCATAAGAAGCTTGAAACAATGATGCTGGTTCCTGAGGAGTGGACCTCAACTTGAAGAAGAAGAAGAAGAAGAAGAAGAAGAAGAAGAAGAAGAAGAAGAAGAAGAAGAAGAAGAAGAAGAAGAAGAAGAAGAAGCTGCAGTATGAGTAAGAAACAAAAAAGAGTTCTCACCATTGAGAGCTTCTGTGTTGACAGGGAAGAGCCAAACACAAACTCAGATGAGGACAATATTCTCAAATTGCCTACATGTGAAGCCTCAAGAGAGAAGATGAATTGGTCTCAAGACCAAAAAGCCTTCTTGGAAGAGCTCAAAAAGGATTTTAAAAATCAATTTAGAGAAGAGGAAGAAATGGGGAGAGAAATGAAAGCAACACAAGAAAATTATGAAAAAAGAATCAGCATGCAAATTAAAACAACTCTGAGGTAACACCTGACACCTATCAGATTGGTTAAAATGACAAAAAAGGAAAATAATAAATGTTGGAGAAGCTGTGGGAAATTGGAACACTAATTCATTGTTGGTGGAGCTGTGAACTGATCCAACCATTCTGAAGAGCAATTTGGAATTATGCCCAAAGGGCGATAAAGCTGTGCATACCCTTTGACACAGCAATACCACTTTTAGGTCTTTTTCCCAAAGAAATCATGGAAAGGGGAAAGGGACCCACATGTACAAAAATATTTATAGCTGCTCTTTATGTGGTAGCAAGGAATTAGAAGTTGAGGTGGTGCCCATCAATTGGGGAATGGCTGGACAAGTTGTGGTATATGAATACAATGGAATACTATTGTGCTGTAAGAAATGGAGGAGTTCAGAGAAACCTGGAGGGTCTTGCATGAGCTGATGATGAGTGAGATGAGTAGAACCAGAAGAACATTGTACACAGTATCAGCAACACTGAGTGTTGATCTACTGTGATGGACTATATGCTTCTCACCAATGCAATGGTACAGAAGAGTTCCAGGGAACTCATGATAGAAGAGGATCTCCAAATCCAAGGGAAAAAAAAAAGAACTGTGGAGTATAGAGGCTGAATGAACCATACTATTTCTTTTGTTTTTGGTGCTGTTGGTTTTTTTTCCATTTTTTTTTCTATTTTGAGGTTTTTCATCATTGCTCTGATTTTTTCTCTTATAACAGGACTAATGCAGAAATAGGATTAATGTTATTATGTGTATATATGTGTGTGTATAGATATATCTATATCTATATATGTATATGTATATAGATATATAGATATAACCTATATCAGATTACCTGCTGTCTAGGGGAGGGGGAAGGGAGGGGAGGGAGGGGAGGGAGGGAGAAAAATCTGAAATTGTAAAGCTTGTATAAACAAAAGTTGAGAACTATCTTTACATGTAATGGAAAAAATAAAATACCTTATATGTTAAAAAAAACACGAATCAGCAGCTTGGAAAAGGAAGCACAAATATTGACTGAAGAAAACAATTCCTTAAAAAATTAATTTGGCCAAATGGAAAAGTAGGTGCACAATCTGACTGAAGAAAACAATGCTTTAAAAATTCAAATTGGAGAGTTGGAAGCTAATGACTCCATGAGACACCAAGAATCAGTCAAACAGAATCAAAAGAATGAAAAAGTAGAAGAAAATGTGAAGTACCTCAATGGAAAGACAACTAACCTGGAAAACAGATCCAGGAGAGACAATGTGAGAATTATTGGACTGCCTAAAAGTCATGATCAAAAAAATAGTCTAGACATCATATTCCAGGAAATTATCATGGAAAACTGCCCTGATATTATAGAATCAGAGGATGAAATAATCATTGAAAGAATCCACCTCCTGAATGAGACCCCAAAAGGAAAACTCCAAGGAATATTGTAGCCAAATTCCAAAATTATCAGGTGAAGGAGAAAATACTCCAAGCATCCAGAAAGGTACGAAGCAAAACGTTGGTGAGGAGGAATAGGGTGAAATAAGGTGGGAAAAGTACAAAGGGAGTAAATAGAATGGGGGGAAATAGACAACTAGTAATAATTATGAATGGGAATGGGATGAACTCTGCCATAAAACAGAAGTGAATTGCAGAGTGGATTAAAAACCAGAATCCTACAATATGGTGTTTAAAAGAAACACATGTGAAGCAGAGAGATACACACAGAGTATAGGTAAAAGGCTGGAGCAGAATATATTTTGCTTCAGCTAAAGTAAAAAAGCAGGAGTAGCAATCCTTATCTCAGACAAAGCACAGGCAAAAATAGATCTAATTAAAAGAGATAAGGAAGGAAATTACATCTTGCTAAAAGGTACTATAGATAATGAAGTAATATCAATACTAAACATGTAAGCGCCAAGTGGTATAGCATCCAAATTCTTAGAGGAGAAGCTAAACGAGTTACAAGAGGAAATAGACAGCAAAACTATACAAGTGGGGGATCTGAATCTTCCCCTCTCTAGCCACAAAATAAATAAGAAAGAAGTTAAAGATGTGAAAAGAATGTTAGAAAAGTTAGATTTGATAGATGTCTGGAGAAAACTGAATGGGGATAGAAAGGAATATACCTTTTTCTCAGAAGTACATGGCACATATTCAAAAATTGACCATGTATTAGAGCACAAAAACCTCATAGTCAAATGTAGAAAGTCAGAAATAGTAAGATCATGATGCAATAAAAATTACATATAATAAAGAGCCATGGAAAGGTAGACTGAAACTTAATTGGAAAGTAAATAATTTCATTCTAAAGAATGAGTGGGTCAAACAACAAATCATAGGAATAATCAATAACTTTATCCAAAAGAATAACAATAATGAGACAACATACCAAAATCTATGGGATACAGCCAAAGCAGTGCTTAGGGGAAATTTTATATCTCTAAATGCTTACATCAATAAAAAAGAGAAAGAGGAGATCAATGAATACTGCATGCAACTTAAAAGCGAGAAAAAGAACAAATTAAAAATGCCCAATTAAATGCTAAATTAGAAATCCTAAGAATTAAATGAGAAATTAATAAAATTGAAAGCAAGAAAACTAGAATTAATAAATAAAATTAAGAGTTGTTTTTATGGAAAAAAAACAATAAAATAGATAAACCATTGGTTAACTTGATTTAAAAAATGAAAGAAGAAAACCAAATTACCGGCATCAAAAATGAAAGGGGTGATTTCACCACCAACAAAGTGGAAATTAAAGCAATAATTAGGAACTATTTTGCCCAACTGTATGTCAATAAATTTGACAATCTAAATGAAATGGATGAATATTTACAAAAATATAAACTTCCCAAGTTAACTGAAGAGGAAATAAAATCCTTAAATAAGCCCATATCAGAAAGAGAAATTGAACAAGTCATTAATGAACTCCCTAAGAAAAAATCTCCAGGGCTAGATGGGTTTACAAGTGAATTCTACCAAACATTTAAAGAACAATTAATTCCAATATTATTCAAATTATTTGGAAAAATAGGTGAAGAAGGAGTTCTACCAAATTTGTTTTATGATACAAATATGGTCTTGATACCAAAACAAGGCAGAGCCAAAAGAGAGAAATTAAATTATAGACCTCAATCTCATTAGAATTGGCCCAAGGAGGGAATAATGTACACACTCAATTGGGTAGAGTAATCTCTATAACCCTGCAGGAAAATAGGAGGGGAAAGGGATAAAGAGAGAGGGGCAAAAGAAGGAAGGGCAGAGTGGGGGAGGGGACAGACAGAAGCAAATCCCTTTTGAAGAGTGATAGGATGAAAGAAAATGGATAATAGAATAAATATCATGGGGAAGGGAATAGGATGGAAGGGAAACAGTTAACAATAGTAATCATGAAAAAGAGAAAAGGGGGGAAAATTGTACAAAAAATGTGTATAGCAACTCTTGGTGGAGGCTAAGAATTGAGAATCAAGGGAATGTCCATCAATTGAGGAATGATGGAAAAAGCTATGTTATATGGTTGTAGTGGAATGGACTTGTGCTACAGGAAATGGCAAACAGGATGATCCCCCAAAAACCTTGAAAGACTAATGAACATAGATGTATAGTGAAGTGAGCAGAGCTGAGAGGACATTGTGCATGGTGACAGCAGTATTGTTCACTGAGTAATTGTGAATGACTTAACTACTCTCAGAAGTGCAATAATCCAAGACAATCCCAAGGAACTAATGAGGAAGTTTACTATGCACCCCTATAGAAAGAACTGATAAAAAGAACACTTGTGGATTGTACATATATAACCTGATTGCGATCTTGTGGAGGGGGGAGAAAAGGGAGGGAAGGAGGGAGGGAGAAAAATTTAGAACTCTAAATCTTATGAAAATGAATGTTGAAAACTACCCTCACATGTAAATGGAAAATAAAATAAGTGTTTCTTGAAAGAAAAAAAAATAAAAATAAAAAAAGAATGGAACTGTGAATTTCCATTCTAACATATAATGGGCTGCTTTGGTAAGTAGTGAGTTCCCCACCACTGGAAATAAATAAAGGTTGAAAGACAATCGTGAGGGAATGTTATTGACTTTAAAGTTCCTTCCAGTTCTTCTATCCTTTTGTGAGTGGCCTCTGTTTCTATTTTCTGCCTAGGCAGAGTAGTGTCATAGGAAGAATACTGGGGTCACAGTCAGGTGAAATGACTTTATTCCTCCTCCAACATTTACTGTGTGATGACCACAAGCAAGGAACTTGACTTCTCTATACCTCAGTCTTCCCGTCCATCAAATGGCTCTAACTCCTGAGACCACAGTTTCTTTACTTGGGCACAATTCCCATATATTTGTTGTCTTACTACCCAAAATTAAGCTGGAGGGCAAGATCTGCCTTTCTTTTGTATTTGTGTTTCTGGTGCTTGCTTAGCATATGTTTGTCACAGAGTAAGCACTTAGTAAATGTATTTCATTTTCATCCATTTACTAGCTGGCTTGTTGTGAGGATATAAGGAGATATACTTAAAATCCATATAAATGTTAACAATTATTCCCTTGTATGATGCCTTGGGACAAAGTCAATTGAGCTCCCCAAGAAGGATTCCAGTATGATGAAATGAGGCAGTCATCCCTGGTCCTAAGAAAGATGAGATTTTCAAGTCTATGAGCAAATGCCCAGAACCAAAGACATCTGCATTTCCCTTACCCAGCAGATAAGAAACCTACTTATTCTAAGTTATTGCATAATGCATTATATAAATATTAATAATCCTGCTCTACATTTTTGTAACAATTTCAACATTTTTTTCAAAGAGTTTCACATCTCACATCTCATTTGATCCTTATGTTATCCTTGTCAGATGGGTAGGGTACTAAGTTGGAAATCTGCTGTTGGCAACAAAAATTACCATTCCTTGCTTAGAGAAAGTTTGAGAATCCTGTGGAGATTGACATTTGACCTTAATTATGACTTAACTTTTCTTAGTAACAGGTAGTATGTTAACTGACTGATTGGGAGAGGCTAGTAATGGGGCACACATTACTTGATGAGGTCAACTGACATCTATTAACCACCTGGTATGTTCAAGACCCAGGAGAATAATTTGTTGTTCAGTTGTTTCAGTCTTGTCCAACTCTCTGTGACCCTATTTGGGATTTTCTTGGCAAAGATGCCAGAGTGGTTTGCCATTTCCTTCACCAGCCCATTTTACAGATGAGGAAACTGAGGCAAATAAGGCTAAGTGACTTGCCACAGGGTCATACCCTGAAGCCAGGTTTGAGGCCAGATTTGAACTCATGGAAGAGTCTTCCTAATTCCAAGCCCACTCTAGAAGTTGACATAGCCATATATTATAACTAGACTAGGGGAAAAAATCTAGGACAATCTTGATCCAAGAAAAGAATGAATACTCTTGATAAGATTTTGCAAAGATAATACCTTTTTTTTTTAACAAAGCAATGAGGATTAAGTGACTTGCCCAGGGTCACACAGCTAGTAAGTGTCAAGTGTCTGAGGTCAGATTTGAACTCAGGTCCTCCTGAATCCAGGGCCAGTGCTTTATCCACTGCACCACCTAGCTGCCCCTTTTGTCAGTATATGTGTCCTGATTTGGAGTTCCAAAAATGTGCCCTCCTACTAGCAGAGAAATCAGCTACATACACAGAGTTTCATTTGAGGCAACTAGATGACACAGTGAATAGAGCATTGGATCTGGAGTCAGGAAGACATGAGTTCAAACCTGGCCTCAGACATTTACTAGCTGTGTGACCCTGGGCAAATCACTTAACTTCTGTTTATCTCGGTTTCCTTGTCTGTAATATGGGGGAAATAATAATACCCCAGGATCATTGTGAGGATCAAATGATATAATTGTAAGGCTCTTGTCACATCTTAAGCACTGTAAAAATATTAGCTATTATTTCCAAATGTGGAAATACCTACAAGGGATGAAACCAAGGACAGAATTCAGAGGGAATAATTCAGGAATCATAGAAAGTTGAAGTTTTCATTGATGAGTATTGTTGGAGTTGGGTCCTCCTTAGCCCCATTTTACATGTAGGGGACCCATATTTTAACAAATAATAAAGCATCTGCACTAACAGGTAAGGCTTATTCCATAACTGTGGCATAATGGAAGGATCATGGGATTTGGTGTTGAAAGATCTGGCCTCAAATCTTCCCTCTGCTACTTGCTGCTTGGATTAGTCCTTTAATTTCCCTAAGTTTTGGTTCCTGCATCTGTAAAATGAAAGGGTTGGGCTAAAAACAAACCAACAAAATCCATAAGCAACCTCCCATTCACTTATCCTCAGTCCAAAGTTGTTGTTGAGGGATTTTCCCCCCTTTCTTGTTTTTTTTTTTGTTGTTGTTGTTTTGTTTTTTGTTTTGTTTTTTGGTGAGGCAACTGGGGTTAAATGACTTGCCTAAGATCACACAGCTAGTAAGTTTCAAGTGTCTGAGGCTGGATTTGAACTCAGGTCCCCCTGACTCCAGGGTCGGTGCTCTATCCACTGTGCCACCTAGCTGCCCCTTTTTTCCCCCCTTTCTTCACAAAGATCCCTGTTAACTCAACCCTCCAGGCCTGGCTGATAATAATACTGGTTCCTATAAAATTGTTTTACTTTTTCAAAGCAAATTCCCAGCTGTTTTATCCTCCCAAAGCCAACATGAAATAAGTAGGGTGGTGTGTTGTTTTTTCATTGATGACTTAGTCTATATGACCCGATTGGGATTGCTGCTGGGGGAAGAGTGGATGTAAGAAGAGAGAAGAGGGGCTCTGAAGAAGACTAAGACACATGTCTGCCCTTGAAAAGATATAACAGAATTACCTGAAGACTTAAATAGCAAAATAAGCAAGCAAAACAACAGATGCTACAAGGCATTGCTAAATACGGCAAGACATCCAGATGGGGCCAGTCTGGTGAAGGGCCTGGCGATCATTCTCTATAAAGTTAGTTGAAAGAGTGAAGGATGTTTACCCTGGAGGTCAGAAGAATTAAGGGGCTCCAATCAATATCTCCCAGTACTTGAAGAATTAACAAAGCCAAAAATGGATTGGGCTTGTCCTATCTGTCCCCAGATGTGGTGGAAGCTTCAAAAAGGCAGATGAAACCTAGCTAAAAGGGAAAAAGAACTTAATAACAGAGTTATTCAAACATGAAGTGGGTGTTCCTCTGGTGGTAGCATGCTCTGCTCGCCAAAGGTCTCCACGAAAAGGCTGGATGCTTACTTGTTGAGTACATTGTACGGGCGGATTTTATTCCAGTATATTTTGGACTAGGGTTCTGAGGTCCCTCTCAACCCTGAAATTCTATGAATCCCTGATTATTAGAGCTGGAAGGGACCTTAAAGATCATATACTCCCAAGCTCTCATTTTTACAATTAGGAAACAGAGAACCAGAGAGATTAGATGAGATCCCCCAGTGAAAGAGAGGAATATTGCAGAACATGGGTTTCCTGACTCCCAGTCCTGCAGTATAAGCATTGAGTGCTATAAATTCAGATGAGAGGAAGGCCAAATTTATAGGATTGGTACTGGAAGGCTTTGTAGAGGTTTAGGGACTTGTTTATTGTTCCCATTGAAAAAAACTAGACTAGAGATTTGCCTAGGGTCACACAGCTACTTAGAAAGCATATGGCCTCCTCCCTAGAGCCCTACCTGGTCCTTCTACATGGATTTCCTTTGATTCTTGAGAAGTCATTTCTACTTCATTTTCATGGGGAAGATGGAAAAGACACTGGGAGAAACTTAGCCAGATGATCCTTCTTCCATGCCTAAAATGTCATCACTGATGTCTACTGTTTACTGAAGCACACCATTAGAATAATTATGTTTTCTAGTTTTTCCAGCTTTTAGAACCCAGGGATATGGTACCATTAAGACTCCTGAGGGAATTAATGGGCAAAGTGCATAGTAGCAGCTGGCTCTCTCTCTCTCTCTCTCTCTCTCTCTCTCTCTCTCTCTCTCTCTCTCTCTCTCTCTCTCTCTCTCTCTCTCTCTCTCGCCTGGTAAATTGGGAGCCCTCCAAACTTGTGGACCTTGAAACCCATTCACCTTCTATTTGGTTTTCATATCTCGTGTGGGTGGGAGGGAGAATATGGTGATAAATTGATACCAGTGTAACTGAAAAGGTTGATTTGACCTTCACATTGAACTAGGAGTAGAAAACTCAGCTGGTCTCCCCCCAAGTCATTTGCTGTACCAACCAATGTTTTCTCTCAGTGTACAGCTTTGGGCCCTAAATCAGCAGAAACTAAGGGAGGAGATGGCTTCAGAAAATAGGTGGAATCTTTCGCCTCTTTGCTGTTCCATTTGAAATCAGGGAGGTAGAAGGTGACAGATTTTTTTATTTTCAATCTCTAAGAAGACTCTACCAAGGGGGACTATGCTCATCACAATGGCCAATAGATCCAAGCTAAGGTTTTGTGTCAATGACCTTTAAAATGTAGGTGAATGTTTTGGAAAGGAAGATTTTAGATGAATATAAAGGGGGAAAACTTGATAATTAAAGCTATCTGAAAGTAGAAATAGACTGGCTCAGGAGGTTATAATGAGTTACCTTCCACTGAGGATTTTCAAGCAAAAGTCAGAGGACTGTTTCCAGTATATATTCTAGTGGGGATTCCTATTTAAGTCCACGTTGGACTAGATTCATTCAATTCAACTTAAAAACATTTACTAAGTGCTTAATGTATCACAAGAGATAAAATTAGAAAAGGGTTTAGCACTGTATTGGAATGTAGGTGCTTAATAAATGCCGGTTTTCTTCCTTATTTCCTTCATGTCTTATATGTTTCTTTCCTTCTTTCTTTCTTTCTCCTTCTTTTCTTCCTTCCTTCCTCCCTTCCTTATTTCATTCTTCCTTCACCTTCCTTCCCCATGGTAAGGCAATGTGCTAAGTGCTAGGGTTACAAATATAAAAGCAGAAAACAGTCCAGGCCCTCAAGGAACTTACATTCTACTAGATGACTTCTTAGGTGTCTTCCCACTATGATTCTGGTAAATACCTCATGATTAAAACGCCTAATCTTGGAACCAACAAATCTCTGTACAGAGTTGATCTCAGCACTTTTCAGAGACAGGACACAGACCTGCTTCCTGAAAATTACTGTCACTGATGTCCTATGATTGGACATCAGTGGATTGCCTTTACTAGGTGCTCTAAAACAGAAACAGGAGATGAGTGAGGTCTACTTCAACCAAGGAGTGCTCTCCCAAACTCTTACAGTTAGGAAATTGATTACCTTGGATAAACTACCCTTTGATTTTAATGGATGATTGTCTCTACCCTTTCAGACTTTGAAGAGTCATGCTTCTCCTACTATAGACAAGCCAGAAATACACATGGAAATCTACTTCCCTACCACCAAAACAGTCTTATACGTGTTATTTAAGAAAATACAAGTTCATCTCTCAGTAAAAATCACTATGTCATTACCTGGGTAGTGATAAATTGGAAGATGGAAATACCAATCTGTCCCAGCACCACTTGATAGATGTCCTGCCTCTACAAGACACAAAACTGCTCACAAAATAAGAAATTATATCAGCTCCAGGCTCTGAATGGATATCGATTCCTTTTCAGGAACACAAGGAGTTGCTCTTCCTGGCACAGCTCCAGAATGAACTCCAGGTCCATTGATTCAACAAATATTTATTAAGTACCTACTGTTTGCAAGACACTGAAAGTTCCCTTATGTTTCCATGAGGATTTAATTCAGAGTTTTCTAAATTTTTTCACTTGCTTTGTGATCTCTACAATAACCCTTCAGGGCAGCTAATTTTAATGTCTATTTTATCAATGAAAAAACTAATGCTGAGAGAGGTTGACTTGACCATCATTACCCTACTAAGTAATTAACATAATTAGGACAAGGTTTCAGATCTTTCTTCCAGGTCAGTCTTTTCGTCTACAATACAGGCAATAGATATAGAAGCCACGTGGATGTAGCTTACCTCAAGTTCTAGGGTAAGGTTTGAATGGTTAGTGTTGACATGGAAGGAAAAAATTTATGATAGGGGAAAGAGGAAAAAATGGGTAAGCACTGCAACATGATCACCTCCCTCCTGAATATTCTCTGTTCTCTGGGTTTGGGGAACACTGCTCTTTCCTCATTCTCTTCTAATCTGGATGACTGCTTCCTCCTTCTCAACGTCCTTTTCTGGACACCAGGTTGTGTATACTAATGATGGATTAAATCCCCAAGGCTCTATGCTATACCCTCTTCTCTATTCCCTCTATAATATCTTCCTTGGTGACCTTATCAGCTCCCATGGGTATAATTATCACTTCTATGCTGATGAGTCCCATCTATATATCCTGCCCTCATCTCTTTTCAACTAGATGCTCCTCAGGCATCTCAAACTCAAAGCTGCCCAAAGCTGTCTCCCAGGTTTGCATCCTTGGTGTTTTAATTGTCTCCTAATCGTCATTCATCCCACATGTCTGATCAGTTGCCAAATCTGACACTTTTTGTCTCCATGACATCTCTCATTTCTTCTCTTCATTCACATAGTCACCACCCTTAGTTCAGATCATTATCATCTCTCCTGGATTTTTGCCATAGCTTTCTAATTGGGCTTCCTGCCTCAAATCTTTACTCAGTCCAATATGTCATTGTTGTTCATCCTTTATTCCTGAAGAGGAGCAATGGTATCAAAAGGGTGATGTCTTGACTTGCAAGTGAATTGAATTTAAGTGAGTCAGAGCTAAGCAAAGTCATCAGTCTCACTCTTTCCTCCAGAGTCACCAGAATTCAATGGCACAACATAGATCAAGATGATTGGCAATGGCCCCAGATGCAGTGGGAGACCCTGGTCTTTTTAAGCTAAGGTCTTTCCTCGGTCTCAATTCAGTAATCCCAGGCTAGGTATGAATTGAGGCAAAAGATGGACTAGTTTGCCTTCATAAAAGAATCAATCTGGGAGGGGAAGACCCTCAGAGTTTCTGGCCAGAACAGAAACAATTGCTATTTGTATTCACTCTGAGCCATCAAAACCCAAGCAATGAAGAAGTAGAGATTGGGCTAGGACTATTATTGGCCAGTCAGTGAGAGCCAGAGTGATTTGGGTTTAAAGGCATAGTCAGGTATTTCCATTTGAATTACAATGGGCTTTAACAAAGATTAGTTTTTCAGAGCTATATTTTAAGAAATCATAAATGATAACCACGCAAATCAAAAAAGTTAATTGTCCCAGTTTTTCAAAAGAAAATGATAGAATAAATAATTAGGGAAGAAAAAAAGTCTAGCCCCCAAACTCCAAGATACCTTGTGAAAGCATAAGCAATCAAAATTTATATTCCCTTTGAACAGAGAACCCACATGTAAGGATATGACTCCTTGTGTGAACAGAGGTAAAAGAGAAGGAGGAGAAGGACAGAGGGAGGAAGAGGGGAAGGGGTATGGAGAAGGAAGAGTTGTAAGGTATAGCAGCATTGATCAACTGGAACTGGCCAGTTGGGTCCCCAAAGGGCAGCTATTACAAGTCACGGAATGTTGTTTGTCCTTCCTTCTGGAAGAAGACCAATGTCATCAGGAGGATGATATCTTGACTTGTAAGTGAATTGGATTTAAGTGAGGCAGAGTTGTGCAAAGTCATCAGCCCCATCCTGTCCTCCAAAGTCATTGGACCTTAGCAATAGCTTTCTAATTGGGCTTCCTGCCTCACATCTTTACATAGTCCAATCTTCTACCACATAAAGCACCAAAGTGATTTTTCTCAAGTGTACGCCTGACCAGGATCAGCTAGGGAGTGCAGTGGATGGAGCTCAGAGTCAGAAAGACTCTTCCTCAGTTCAAATCTGACCTTAGACGTTTACTAGCTGTGTGCGTCTGGGCAAGTCACTTAACTCTGTTTGCCTCAGCTTCCTCATCTGTAAAAGAAGCTGGGAAAGGAAATGGCAAACTTCTCTAGTGTCTTTTCCACTAAAACCCCAAATGGGGCCATGAAGAGTTAGACGTGATAAACAACAACAACAAGCTTAACCTGGAGTGCATGGACTGTGTATAAATCTAATTATCTTACTTTGTAACCTTATGTAATTTGTTTTGTGAATTTTAAAACATTATTCTGAAAAGGGGTCCACGGGCTTCCCTAGACTGTAAAAAGGGTCCAAGACACATGAAAATTAAGAACCCTTTGTTCTAAGTCTGCCTTCCTTCTACTCTGTATGTATCTCATATGTGCTTCCTTATTGTCATCTCACCCATTCATTTGTATATAAGCTCCTTTCTTCATGGCAGGGGCTATTTTTGTCTTTTTGCCTTTCTTTGCATCCCCAGAACTTAGCACTGTGCCTCATTATAATCACTCAATAAATGTTTACTGTTTGATTGATAGAAAAAGCTAAAGCAAAGAAGGGGATTTGAGTGGGTTCACCTGCTGTAGCCTCTCTCCTTGCAGTACATTAGAAGATGAGGTCATATTCTGAGTGGAGACCTTGGAGGAGATGAGACCATCAAGGGGTGGGGGGGATGTTTTGGAACATCCAATATAAGAAATGTGATTGAAAAATCAATTTTTTAAAATGAATGCAAGGAATTCCCTGAAAAAATGAGGGCTCACTCAAAATAAGATAATAAAAATTTGTAATAAGTAGAGTCAAAATGTTTTTGGGATCTCTTCCAGCACTTTTATTAGAAACTGTTCCATATTTAATTCAATGAGCATTTACTTAATACCTACTATATGCAAGGCACTGGACTTCAATCTGAGAATAAAAAAAAATCCTTGCCCTCAATAGATCTTCTTCCCCTTACATTCTTCTAGTGAGATATAATACAAGTTGTACACAAGTAAATACAAAGTAATACAACATAATTTCAAGGATAGAATGTTAATAACTTGGAGAAGGAGATGATAGAAGCAAAGAGACATCTATTAAAACACAGACTATATGTCAGACACTGTGCTAAGTACTTTACCAATATTATCTCATTTAATGCTCACAGCAATCCTAGCATGTAGGTGCTTTTATTATCCCTATATTACAGTTGAGGAAACTGAGGCAAATAAAGGTTAAGTAACTTGGACAGGGTCACAGATATTAAGTGTTTGAGGCTGGATTTGAACTCAGATCTTCTTGACTCCAGCCTCAATGCTTTATGCACTATGGCACACAATCTTGCTTCTCTGTGCCTTCATAGGAGATGGCAGTTGAACCATGCTTTGGAGAAAGTTAGAGATTCTAAGAGGTGAAAGTGAAATAATAGCATATGCCAACATGAGTCCACTTCTGCAAAGTCCCAGAGATGGGAGGGGGAATGACATATATGGACTGGCTAGTAAGCCAGTGGTTTTGTGGTTGGTTGGTTGGTTTGGGTTTGGGTTTTCTTCCCAAGAAAAACAAATCCATGTTGCATATTGATAATATATATATATAATTCCAGACCTAGTCAATCACCTCTCTACCAAGGGGTGTGAAGTATGTTTCATCATCAGTCTGCTGGGATTCAAATCAGTGTTTACATTGATCAGAGAGTTCTTAAGCCTTTGAAAGGAGTTTTCCTTTATAATGTTTCAGTCATTATAAAAAGAATTCTCCTGGCTCTGCTCACTTCCCTCCATATTAGTTCATACAAGGTTTCCTAGGTTTATTTAAATATGTACATACCTTTGTTATTACTTATGGTCCAATAAAATTCTATTATCCTACCTTGTAGGATGGATGAGAATTCATGGTGCATGGCACAGAGAATTAATTGCCCATTGGATCAGAAGAAATGGGTTCAAATGCTTCTCCTTATACTTCCTCTTATATTTAAGAAGAACTAACATTTATGTAGCACTAACTACACTAAGCAGTTTGCACTTATTATCACATTTGATCCTCACAACAACCCTTGGAGGTAGGTACAATCATTATCCCCTTTTTATAGATGAGGAAACTGAGGCAAATAGAGGTTAAATGACTAGCTCAAGGTCAGACAACTAGTAATTGAGTAAGAGCAGATGTAAACTCAAGTAAAAGCTATGTGGCCTTGGGCAAATAACAACCTTTCTGGGCCTCAGTTTCCTGATCTGTAAAATGAGAAGGTTAAACTAGATGAACTATTTATTGTGCCTTTGAAATCAAAGGACCTTGAATTTAGGACTGGCAAGAACCTTAGAGTTCATCAAGTACAACCTTCTTATCGTACAGGTAAAACAAACAGAGTTAGTTAAGTGCTCAGGGTCACATAGCAAGTAAATATCAAGGGCAGTATATGATCTTCCTGAGTCCAGGTCCAATGCCCTAACCTCTAGAGTCCTCTGCTTCTCTAATAACTTGTGAATATGGATGACTAAGGTTAGATCCTGCCTCTTCCATTTGCTAGCTGTGGAACTCTGGACAATTATCTATGTCCTTTAAACAACTCCCCAAAATGTAGTTATTTAGTCAGAGAAATGTGGGTATCTGCATCAGTGGAAGGAGCTTTCCACACTGGGAATTCCCCTAAACGCAGAACCCTTTCTTAGTGCCATAAATTTCCTTAAAGAGGAGTTCATGTGCAGGGATGATAGGTCGTGCTAACCAAGCTTACATTATCTTCCTCAGCCCCCTTTTAATTAATGCCATGCACTGAGACAGCTGTCAGGTCACCAAGGTAGCCTGTGCCTGAAAACAGAGCAGTCTTGTTCATTAAAATAGCATTAGACACGGGTGTGGCTTAAATCAATAAGCCAATCTACACATTTTTATTGAGTACTTACTATGCTTGACACTGTGGTGGGGTGGGGGAAGGGGAGGGTGCTTCCCCAGAGCCAAAGCAAGAAGCAGACATGTACCAGAATACCCAAAGAACTGACTTCTAGTCCAGAGCCTAGATACTGGCTCACTCTGTGAGCTTAGGGAAAACACTTACTTAACCGTACCAAGCCTTTGTTTCTTCACGTGGAGAATCAAAAGAGTTGGGTGACCCCTCAGAGGTTTCAGACACCGAAATCTATCGGAACCATGGATCCCATCTATAATAACTGCCCATAAATGGCCATCCAGTCTTTGCTTCTATATACCGCCATGGTATAGAGAAAACTCACTACTCACCAAATTATTTCTAGGTAGGCCAATCATAACTGTATAATTTAGCTGTTTGAAGTTGGCTACCATACATGATAAGATAGTTAAGTTTAGCTGTTCTGCCCTGTAGCCCACATGACCCACATCTACAGAAGGATACAATAATTTAAGAAGGCAAGAAAGTTTCTATGAACATTTAAATTTTTTTTTAAATGGCTATGAGTAAATCCTCAACTATTGAGTTACGTAGTTTGATTCAGAATGGCTTAGCCCCCATTGATTTCATAGTATTATTATGTAAAAAGGAGTTAGACCAGTTTGAGCCTCGACAAACCACTTTATAATATTACAGAGACTGGTATTTTATGGACACAGAAGTGGAGATACATCTGATAAAGGTGAACATCTGCAGTAAATCTTGCAGAGAAGCTTGCCTTCTATTGAGTTCCTTTCTGGGATGACACAGGGACCCCCTGTTGGTCATCCAAGGACTGGTTTTGAGGAAATAATCGGTGCCTAAGTATCAGGGAGGATGGCCTCTTGCTGTAGGAACCTCTATCCTCTATAATTCTAAAAAATGAGGTTCTACTCATTTTTGCTGGAAATCCAAGTGAAAGTTAGTGGTACAAAACTGTCAAAAAGGCAGAAAGATCCAAATTAGAATTGAGCCTACTCCTGTAGGCTATAGAGGGTAGAGACCCCTACTAGATCTTGCTCCCCATCTCCATGTTCAGTCATCTTCAAAACAAGTGACTCGTATCTTTATGAAGTAGGAGATCAATCTGTTCTTTTTTTTTAAATAAAAAAAAATTCCAATGGCCAATCAAAAGTTCCTTGTGTCATCCCAGCATGGAGTTAAGCCATGTCTTTCCATGAGGGCCAGCATGAGAAGTACCCACATTTATGTGAACAAAAGTCATGTTATTTTGTCAAGTGGATTTGGGTTAAGATTCACACTGAACAGATGCCATCCTGATAAATCAATCCCTGTTACATTGACATCCCGACACCTGAGTTACATTAGTGTTTAAAATAGGAAATTGAAAGACCGGTGAGTGAATGAAGTCTGTATTAATTAAAGAAAGCTTCCTGGAGGAGGGAGGCCATAAGACAGGGCTAGAAAAATGAATTAGAATTTGGAAATGGAAAGGGAATTCTAGGCAGGGGGAGGAATATGCATGAAGGCATAAAGATGGGGAGGAGCAGAGCTTGTGCCCGGTACAAGTTGATGAGAAGTCTTGGATTTCTCTCTTTATGAGTGACCCAGTGCTACTCCTGCCTGGGGATACTCTGCCCTCCATTCTAAATGGTGGTAACTGCTTGTCTTCTGCCCAACTGTCTGCTACTTCTTTGTTCGCTGTTTGTTGGACCCCTACCAACCTATAGTTGACTGTCAGCCGGGAAACCAGAATACCAGAAAAGAGATGAAACTCCAATATAGTTCCTTCCACAAAGATTTGATGAAGGAGGCCAACATCATGGGGTGATAAGAGAATTAGAATGCTTTAGTGGGTTACTTTCATCTGAGCTATTCTCATAAACAAAGCCATTGCCAGCAAACTACTCACAGAGTAAGGACTCATATAGTAAAATGAGCTGGAGAAGGAAATGGCAAACCATTCTAGAATTTCTGCCAAGAAAACCCCATTTAGGGTCACAAAGAGTTGGACATGACTGAAAAACAACCAAATGGTAGTTCATATAGTATTCTTCTAATCATAATAGCTATAATATATTTAGAATTTTAAGGTTTGCACAGGGTTTTGCAAATATTATCTTATTTTGTCCTCACAACACCCCCAGGAGGTAGATGTGATTATTATCCCCATTTTACATATGAAGAGACTGGGACACAGAGAGGTTAAATGATTTGCACAAGGACACATAGCTAGGAAGTAGCTGAGTTATTATTTAAACTCAAGTCTTCCTCACTCCAAGTCACCTAGTTGCCTACTTGAGTAGTTTTTCCCTCTTTAAAAATATCCAAGTCTCACAACATGACTAATGCAGAAATATGTTTAATGTTATTGTGTGTATATATATCTATACGTGTGTATGTGTATATATATATATATATATATATATATATATACACATATATATATATATATCAGATTGATTTTTGTCTTGGGGAAGGGGGAGGTAAGAGAGGGAGGGTGAAAAATTTGGAATTCAAAATCTTATGAAAACAAATGTTGAAAACTATCTTTACATGTAACTGGAAAATAATAAAATACTTTTAAGATTAAAAAAAAATCTCGGGGCAGCTAGGGGGCGCAGTGGATAGAGCACTGGCCCTGGAGTCAGGAGGACCTGAGTTCAAATCCGACCTCAGATACTTAACACTTACTAGCTGTCTGACCCTGGGCAAGTCACTTAACCCCAAATGCCTCGCCAAAAAAAAAAAAAAAATTCTCCAAGTCAAGTTTAGTCAACAAGCATTTATTAAGCACATACTTTGTGCCAGGCACTGGGGATACCTAGAAAGGCAAAAACAAACAAACAAAAAGTGCTGCTTTCAAGGAACACACTGACTAAGGGGGAGGGAGGAGGGACAACATGCAAACAGCTATCATTTCTCTGTTCTTCAAGAAATGTCCTTGTTGTTCAGTCAGTTCAAGTCTTCGTGACTCCATTTGGGGTTTACCTGACAAAGAAACTGGAGTGGTTTTCAATTTCCTTCTCCAGTTCATTTTACAGATGAGGAAACTAAGGTAAACAGGGTTAAGTGACTGGCCCAAGGTCACACTAGCTGTAAGTGCCTAAGGCCAGATTTGAACTCAGGAAGATGAATCTTCCTGACTCCAGGTTCTGTGTTCAGTCCACTTCACCACCTAGCTGCCCAAGAATCCCCTATGGCTTATCTGTTACAACCATACAAATTACAATCTGAGAGGGAGTTTCAACACCTGATAAGGAACATATACTTCAATCATGCTTTTATCAGAAGTCAGCAAATGACTTGTTCTGAGTCACGCAATTAGTAAATAGCAGATAAAGTATTTGAACCCAAATAACAGGAATTAGGACTTAGAAGTCATCTCAGTGGTTATCTAGTCCCCCAAACAATATCCTAAAAGAATCCCCACTAAAACATACCAAACAATTGATCATCAAATCTCTACTTGAATTTTCTTAACTGGGGGCTCTGGGATATAGTGATTATATTAATCATTTTGCTTCTGATATAAGTTCCATAAAATAAAGAAAGGAACCATGTTTAGCTGAAGATCAGTATATCACCCCAAGGCTTAAAAGGAAGGTAATTGTTGTATCAGGATATGACTAGTAGGCACAGTGGATACAGAACTGGACCTCAAGTCAGAAAGATCTGAGTTGTAAACCAGCCTTAGACACTTACTCACTCTGTGACCCTGAGCAAGTAAGTCATTTAAATATTATCTGCCTCAATTTCCTCATCTGCAAAATGGGAATCATAATAGAATCTACCTCCCAAGGTTGTTGTGAGGATCAAATGAGATAATTGTAAAGAGCTTAGCTCAGTGACCTGCACATAGTACATGCTATATAAATGTTAGCTATTATTATTGTTATTATGGAGGAGAAGGTGATGACTAGAGAAAAAATTACATCCTAAACTGAGAAAAAGATTCCCCTCTGTCGCTGTCCATCGCATATTTGATAGACAACTCTACCCTCCATAGCAACATCCACTGACCTTATAAGTGGGTTCAAGGAGCAATGTGATGATGCCATGGAAAGAACATAGGCTTTGTAGTTAGAGACCTTGGGTTCAAATCTTGACTTTGCTACTTCTGCCTTTGTGATTTTAGGAAAGCTATTCAGTCTATCCGGGTCTCAGTTTCCTGATCTGTAAAATATGTGTGAGGGGGAGTGGGGAGGGAGTTTGATCCAGATAGACTTCAAGGTCCTTTCCAGTTCTACATCTATGAGACTATAGCCTACAGTGAAGAGGAACCCACTATCTCCAGAGATGGCTCATTCCACTTATGAATAGTTCTAGTTATTAGGAAAGGCTTTCCTGGCATTAAGCTTCCATTTGTCTGCCCCCACATTCAGGGCCCTTTCCATTATACTACATCTATCTATTCCAGGGATGACCAAGAGTTGCCTGCAATTGCATCCAGATGAATTGAATTAATGCTATTTCCCTGTTTGTGAGTAGAAAGCTGACCTGGGAGTGGCTTCCCTGCCTGGCTGATCTTGGCCAAATCCTAAACTACAAGCTAAATAATCCATTCCAGTTACATATCAAGGATCGAGACTTCCTTGAGCCTCTCTTGTCCTTGTTGCCCTCAAGAACCAAGAGTCGCTAGAAATTGCTCAGTCCTCATATCCAAAGGGGCTTCAGTTGGCCAACTAATGCTCCTTCCCCATCATTAGCTATGGCCTCCACATTCACAGCTGAATCCAGATACCTAATGAGGGCTTTGCTAGGTTATGAGTGGAAAAACATGCTAGATTCACCCCATGGGAAGTGAATAGACAGGAAAATGACTCATTGAAATGTACAGTAGTGGAAACTGCACCATCTTGCTCAGATTTCTTTCTTATTATGTTCATTCATTTAATGTTTATTGTGTTCTTTTTAGTACAAAATCTTTCATTGATTTCCTGTTTCCTATTGTGTCACATCTAAAATCCTCTGGTTGCTATTCAACATCCTTGATCATTTTGCCCTACATGATTTTATCAAACTAATTTTTTTGTGTGTGGCCATAACCCCTTCTCTGCTTTAATAAGGCCAGCCTTCTCAAAGTCTCATGGGCAAGATGTATTCATTCCCACTTCTGAGAAGTTGTTCACAATCTTCCCACCTTCATCTCTCTAGAACAAAGGCCCTCAGTATACCATAATGCAGGAGAATCAACCATTTCTGCTCCACAATTCAGGAGGCATTTGTTTTATTTGATAGATCATTAAGGTTTCTGTCCCACACTGTCAACCAATACATCTACATTCAAAGACAATGAAGTACTTAATACCTTTTTCGGATCAATGGAATCAATTTAGGTATTTAGGAATCAGTGAAATAACTAAAATCAAAATGGTGGCATGAAAACTAGAACAGCTCATTCTTCATTGATTCTGGATAACACTCATATGCACAGACCTAGCTTTGCGCATTATTATATACCAGAAAAGGTTGATGTGAATCTGAATTCTCTCGTTTTATTAAATAACTTGGATAAAAGCCCTGCCAGCATGCTCATCAGATCTGCAAATGACATGAAGCTGGTAGAACTAGCTCACATATTAAAAGACAGAGGCAGAGCCAAAAGGATCTTGACAGGCTAGAACATTGGACCAAATCTAATGGGGGGAAATGTGACAGGGAAAAATGGAAAGTTCAAAAAGTCATTTTCACCATTATAAGATTAGGGACATATAGCTTGTTTACAATTCACCGGAAAGAATGACTCAGCTGTTTTAGTAGAGTGAAATTTTAGTATTGATCAAAGGTGTGGTATGACCATCACATATGCTAATGAGATATAAGGTAGCATCAAGAGAGGCAAGGCTTCTAAGAAAAATAAGGCAATAGTCCAGATGTACTCTATGTGGTTATTTCTAGCATTACATTTTAGGGAGTTGAAGAAAGTGGGGATGCTTAGACTCTAGAAAAGAAATTAAGAAGAGAATAGTGGGGCAGCTAGGTGGCGCAGTGGATAGAGCACTGGCCCTGGAGTCAGGAGGACCTGAGTTCAAATCCAGCCTCAGACACTTGACACTTACTAGCTGTGTGACCCTGGGCAAGTCACTTAACCCTGATGAAGAAGAAGAAGAAAATAGCAATCTTCAGGTTCCTGAAGGACTTTCATATGGCACATGAGAGAGGGAACAAACTTGTCCTACTTGGTCTCAGATGACAGAACAAGAAGCAATGAAGTTCCAAATAAATAAATTTGGGCTTTGTGGTAAGGGAAAAGCTTCTTCACAATTGAAACCATCCCAAGTAGAAGTGGCTGTAAACAATATTTGATCCTTTTAGCCCTGTCACCTCTTTGCTAAGAAGGACGGAGTATATTCTATTATCTTTTCCCTATGACTTTTTTTTTACTGTTTCCTTACTCAGAATCCAGATTCTTTTTTAGTGATCTCAGTTACATTAATGAAGTCATTGTGAATGTTGTTCTTTTGGTTCTATGATTGGCTGTGCATAGGTTCTTACAGATTTCCCCATGTTTCTTTGAATTCTCATATTGTTATTTCTTGCTGCACAATATAGGTATTTAGGTATCAATGAAATAATTAAAATCATTACTTTCATATACCACAGTGTTTGTGTTCTTTTCCTTTATTCCCCAATCCATCGGCACTCTAGTTTTCTGCTTCAGCAAAGGGTAACTACTATAAATATTTTGGTATAAAGTAGACTTTTGTTTCCGTTGTTGACATGCCCAGGATATATGTGGGATCAAAGCAGTAGGATCAAAGGGCTAATTACTTTTATAGGTTGCTTTTCTTACTTAATTTCATAACTGATACAAAGTAAAGTAAAAGAGCCAAGAAAATAACATACACAATGACTATAATAACACTACAAATTTAAAAAAAAAACAGTGACACACAACAAAAGTAAAGAATGAATGTTGGAAAGTTATAAAGAACAAGAATGGCTTGTAAGGACACTCCTAATCCACCCACTCCTGGAGCTAGGAGATGTGCAGGTTTGCACACTGAACTTGTTTTCAGACTTCTGATATATTGATTAGTTGTGTTTAAGTTTTATTCTTTTTCTTTTTTTATTTAAAAAATACTATTTGTCATATAGGATATCTCTCAGGATAGAAGGGAAATGAAGCTGGGGAAAACTATGACAATTTAAAAAAAGACAACAATGAAAACATTTTTAAAACTTGCATTTCTTCAAGTGATTTGAATGTTTTCATGTGATAGTTTGCAAATCTTTTTAAACGGATGGTTCTCTACTCCTTTGACCACATATGTCCTGGAAAATGGCCTTTGTTATATATTTAGGTCAATTCCCTGAATATCATGGATATTGAGTTTTTATGAGTGATATTTCATGTAATTATTTTCCCACTCCACCATTTCTAGTTTTTATTTTGTTTCCTAATAATACTTTTATTTATAGTTTTGAGTTCCAAATTTTATCCCTCCTTCCCCTCCCTCCTCTCTGAGGCAGTAAGCAATTAGATGTGGGTTATACACACCATTTCTCTTTTCATTTTATCTTCATTGATTTTAAAAAGCAAATGCTTTTTTAATTAAGTGAAAAAATGAACTATTCT
This sequence comes from Dromiciops gliroides, assembly GCF_019393635.1. NCBI lineage: Eukaryota > Metazoa > Chordata > Mammalia > Microbiotheria > Microbiotheriidae > Dromiciops > Dromiciops gliroides. The sequence goes on along the minus strand of NC_057864.1, from coordinate 54,007,820 downwards.
GTTTTTTATAATTTTCTTTAACCTGTATCTTTAGTTGTTTTCTTGTACCCAGAATTAACACTGTAGAGACTTCTGCTAGCAGGAGCTCAATAAATATGCAATGAATGATTAAATGTTTCTAATTAGGGGGAGATTCTTCTCTTAGCTTAAGGAAAAGCTATAGTGTTCTGCCATCCTAGGCAACAAACAACAACAACAATAACCAAAAAAAACCCAGGAGGGCTGGGTTGTCTACTCCCTCTGGAAAAGCTATGTTGTGGTCTGTTCTGCTCATCGGTTCTCTGATTTGTATGCAGGACAAAAGGAAAGGTGGAGTCAGACATGGGTACAACAGGGAAGGCTTCTGTCTTTATATTATGTTGCCTGGCATAAACGTTGGCTTCCTAACATCCCCAATTGGTGTCTGCATGTCCCCCAGAGACAGAGCATCTGCAGCCAGCAAGCTACGTGCTCCACTGCATCTTCACCCAGATCACTTGGCCAAAGAGGCAGCCATCTGGACATTGACACGCCATTATGAGAAGACACAGACATTAGAGTCTAGTTACACATGACAGTCTCTCCCCAGCTGGCTGCTCTAGGCACTAAATCTTGCACTTAGAAAGCATCTGGTGGAGAGTTATTTCCCAGGGGCACGGAGAGAAGAAAGACTGAGGGACGTGTAACATGGACAGTTTATGTTGATGTAGTTCAAGCAAAGGGCTGGTTGAGATTGACTTGTCTCTCTCACTCTATTCCCAGGTCTGTCATCATTCTGCTTCAATGATAATAATGATAAAACAATCATTAGCATTACAAAATTATGTAAGTATAATTATTGTTGGATGTTTATTTTTTTCTGTTCAGAACTATGATTTAATCAGTGCAAGGAATTCTTGTTTTCATAGCTACTTCCACTGATGAAGATCAGCACCTCATCTGTAATTTATGGACACTGAGAGATCAAGTGAAATGGCCAGAGTGATGACTAGTATGTGTTAGAGAACGTCTGTCTTCCACAAGGCAAGCCCTCCATCTACTACACCGTGATGTTCCTCTCATCCAATTATTGTTATTATTAAAGTCACTATTAAAATAAGCTGTGCCTATCATATAACAAAAACAGAGATAACATATGGATAGGTAAATATTGTCCCAGCATTTAAAATGCATTAACATACTTAGAGAAAGAACTCCCAGGTTAGGTATTTAATAGGTGATTTATGGAAAGATAAGAACAAGAATCACAGTGGATGGGGAGGCATGGGTGGGTTGTGATTTGAACTCTAAGGAGGATCTCAAGACCAATAGATCCATATAAGCCATCATAACTCACATTTAAGATAATAAGTAAGATAATAAGTAAACAAGATGAGTAAGATAGTATGATTATCATGCCTATTCACAGATGGAAAAATAGAAGATCAGAAGAAAGTGGCTTGCTCATGACTTACTCATAACAAAGTTAAAAAGTGTTGGTATACCACTTTGGTTCTCCTAACTCCAAAGCCAATGTATATAACTATAGCACACTGTCAGAGCAATTTGATTCACTCAGACACTCGGGCATCAGATTCCAGAACTTTACCTCAGAATTAATCTAATATTAGCATTAAAAACCTTTGATTAAATCAGGAAAGGAAGAAGGCTATCTAATACTATAAAGCCCCCTCCTCCCCCAAAAAGGATGTTTCTCTGGTGCCCCGCCATAGACAACTCTGTTTTGACAACCTTGTTCTGACATCCCTTCTGTGGGCTCTGCCCAGGTGCAGTATAAGCTGGGCATTTTGTGCTCATCCTCATCCTCTCTCATTCTTCATCAAGCAGAAACCTGTATGCTAAAGGGAAGGAAACGGATTCTCTAGACACATAGAATCGGGTATAAGCAAACGAAGTTTTTCACCACCTCTAAAGACAGCAACAATATCCAAACAGTGGGTGCCTTACAAAGATGATTCAGCCTGGATTACCAAAACAAGGGATTTCAGCCATAATGGCTCTGAGCTGATTTCCTTTCCCTAACATCACGTCACTTTGAACAATGCTGTTACCCCTTTTGATTTGTCCACAAGGGAAATAGGAATGATAAAACTTGTACAGCAAGTGCCTTCCTCTGCTCTTTTGAAGAATGTTTAGTTGCCATGCCTGGTGGCTGCCCTGTGCAAGATACCTTCATGGAAACTAGAGCACATGCAAATATCTTCTACCTACTTCTGCTATGTATGACATCACTGTGTCATATCGCCCTGCTCCTACTGCACACTTTGAAGTCAAAAAGAGAGCTGAGGGGTTATCCCTTTAGCATATGCAAGGAGCTCTGGCAGCTGACTTACATTGGATATTTCTTTGTTTATCAGACATCTGTAACTATAGCCAGTGTATCTCAGAAAAGGAAGGCTTGATAAAAAATTTTAGGTGTAATGGAATACTACTATGCTCATAAGAAATGATGAGCAGGTTGATTCTAGAAAAACATGGAAAGACTTGGATAAAATAATGAAAAGTGAAATGAACCGAGCCAAGAAAATGTTGTATACAATAACAGAAATATTGTTCCAGAATACCTGTGAAGGACTAAGATATTTTGAGTATTATAAACATTCAAATCAACTACAAAGGACCCATGAAGGAAGTTGCTATCCATTTCCAGAAAAAAAAACTGATATGCATAGTAGGGCATTACAAATGTGTTTGTGTGTGTAAATGAACATATATATATATATATATATATTAATATATTCTGTATCAAATGGTGGCCTTCTCTAGTGTGGAGTGGGGATGAAGGGCAACAGTTCAGAGCTTCAAATATTTTTTTAAAAAGTATTTTTTAAAAATAGGGTCAGCTAAGTGGTGCAGTGGATAAAGCACCAGCCCTGGATTCAGAAGGACCTGAGTTCAAATCCGGAATCAGACACATGACACTTACTAGCTGTGTGACCCTGGGCAAAACACTTAACCTTCATTGCCCTGCAAATAAATAAATAAATAAATAAATAAATGAATAAATGAATAAATGAATGAATGAATGAATGAATGAATAAATAAATAGATAAATAGATAAATAAATAAATAAATAGTTTTAGTGCTAGAAAGAACCTCAAGAGCTCAGCAGGTTCATTTAGATATGGTAGGATGGCATAGTAATTTAAGAGCTGGCCACTAGAGCCAGGAAGAACTGGGTTCAAGTCCCACATCTGACAAATACTGGCTATGTGACCCTGGGACAAGTCACTTGTTCTCACAGTGATTTTTGGGGATGTTTGGTTTTTGTTTGTTTTTTTTTTGCTGGGCAATGAGGGTTAAGTGACTTGCCCAGGGTCACACAACTAGTGTCAAGTGTCTAAAGCCGGATTTGATCTCAGGTCCTCCTAAATTCGGGGCTGGTGCTTTATCCACTACACCACCCTGGCAACTATAAGTTGCCAAGAATGTTGGATCTGAACTGATAAAAGGGAGTTTCCTTATTGAGGAGTTCCCTATATCAAAAATCACAAATTCAGTCTTTATCCTCATTTTATGGATGATGCAAGGCACCATATGATTGGGATACTAAAATTTTATATTTTTATAAATTTAATTTTCATCAAGGGATATACCTTTAACATTTGGATGTGGCATTCTGGTGGATAATCCTGCCTTGTGAGGGAAATGATTATTAATAACCAATGATTTGAAGAGATCCAGAGTTTTCCTTTTTTTTTTCTTAAGTCCTCATTTCAAGGGTCACCCTTTAAAGGATAGGACTAATGACAGTAAATAGGATTAACATTCTTCTCAATCTAGGTATTGTTACCCCCACTCAACCTTAGGAGGAATTTAATCTAAGGTGAAACTCTGGTCCATTGTTTTCTACTCAGTCTTTGGTGGGGAATATAAATCCTTTGTCTAAATTGCCCCAAACTGGGGCTGATTTGGAAGCAAATGATATGAGCAAAATCCAATGGTCCTTCATTAGACTAGGTCCACTTCTCATTATAATATTCATTCTATCTCATTACTTATTGACCAGTCAGAGTCATTGCCACTCTCAGGAACACCTATCCTTCCAAGGGCATAAAAACATTGAGTGGGTACCATGAGAGCTCTTTAGCATTCAAAAGTATCACTGACTCTTTTATTAAAAATATGCTGCCATTGTTAATAAAACAGTTAATTACCCAGAAACTATGTCTCTCAAACTTTTTAAATGTTACACTTGCATAAGACATCCTTTGACATCACTGACAGATAGACAGACCTTGGGTCTCATCTAAAGTCTTATAGTCTAGAACAGGATATGAGTGGATGGTTTAGGAGTGCCACCTAGTGCCTAAGTAAGAAATTTCAGCTACATTTCACAGGGCAGGAAGTAATCAATTAATAAGTATCTGTTAAGAATCTATTAATATCCAAAGGAAATTTTAAGTTTTCAAGAGGAATACAGTAATATTTAACATCTATCAGACCCAGCAAAAATTACTAGTTCAGAGTGTCAATATTAAATCAGACAAGATTCCTTTAGAGTCTAGCTTCTTAGACTGTGGGTAAATGAATAGGGGTTGGGGGGGGAGAGTCATGAAAAATTTGGCAACATTAAAAAGATATGTATACCTATTTTATATACCTATATACCTGAGGTCACATAAAATTTCTTGGGCGAAAAGTGGTCGAGTGGGAAAAGTTTAAGAAATCCTGTTTTAGATGACATCCTGAAATATTTGAGATATGTTTTTCTTTACTTGTACTTTGAGGCTCTGCCAGTAACTTCTCAAACTTTCTGGTTTGAAAAGTTTTTCTTTGTGAAACTGGGTTTCCAATGGTTGCTGTGATAAAAAGCAAGTGGTCTTCTAAAAGCACAGTAGAACAAGAAATAAGGGTGGTGGTGGAGTCCTATCTGATTCTAAAGTTTGAGAAGTCATGCAGTGTCCACAAGTGCATACGTCCCATTAGTAAGTAATCATGGTTATTTAAGAAAAGTAAAAATGATGGCTTTCCCTTCAATATTTAATACGACCTGAGTTCAAATCAGGCCTCAGACACTTGACACTTACTAGCTGTGTGACTCCAGGCAAGTCACTTAATCCTCATTGCCCCACAAAAAATAAAAAATAAAAATAAAAAATATTAACGTATATGAATTTTTCAAATAGCTACTAAGTTGTTAGAACATCAATCTTAAGTTGTGTGGACCTAACTACTTAACGAATGTAACTCCTACTTGGCTCCTTTGACCTAAAGGCCCCATAAAACAATTATTGAGGGTTGCATGAACCAAGAAAGCTGGGGAACTTCTGACCTATATTAACTCAGGGAACTAGATGGAATGACTTCTAGAACTAAGATTTTAATTACTCAGAGGGTTAATTCTTGAGGCTACCAAGTAAGAGCACCAAGTGTCAAGTAAGAAAACAAAAGGATGACAAGGGAGATCAGGGCATAATTTAAATGAATATTTTACCTGTGAGAAAATCAAGACTTAGATAAAGTCAACATCCCTCCAAGGTCATACAGCAAGTTAGTAACAGATATACACAGGATGGGATGTAGTAATGGTTTATTGCTATCTCTTTCTCCCATCTTTTTGAATCTCATACCCAACATTACAGAGGAGAGATTAGATGGAACACCACACAATCAACCAGAAGTATCAGCATACCTTTAATATGGTCGTGGATTTACAGTTGCAAGGGACAATCTAATCTAACTCTTATTTTACAGATGAAGAAATTAAGGCCAAGAGAGGTTATGTGACTTGGCCAAAAGGTTACACACAGAATAAGGGGCTGACAGAGTCAGGATTTGAACCCAGAACCACTAGTTCCAAATTCTACACTCTTTCCACTGAACCTAGCTATTGTAAACCTAGCTATTCCTGGATTGAGATTCTTGGGCCATTTTACAATTGTGGGTTCTCTTGTAGTTAATTAATGCATTCAACTAATGCAGACTCCTGGTCTCTACATGACATATTTGGGGTACTTCATCCATATTACCTCCCTAACTAAATACCTCTTTTCCCTCTGCCTAAAGTTGGGGGAAAGAATGTAGCTACATAGAATTATTTTGTGCAATTAGAGTTTTTTGTTCCACCATCCCAATAATATCCAACCTTTTCAAAATGTATCAACAAGTATTCCAGACTTCATAAGTACAACGTAGTAGACGTTATATTTAATGAACTACATGTATGTATATGTGTGTATGTGTATGTATGTATGTATATACACATATGTGTGTATATGTATACATGCATATGTGTGTACACAGAGAGAGAGAAAGAGACAGACAACCAAGCAGTGCAGTAGATAGAGTGCCAGGCTTGGAATAAGGAAGACTTCTCTTCCTGAGTCACACCAGCTGTGTGACCCTGGGCAAGTCCCTTAACCCTATTTGCCACAGTTTCTCCATCTGTGAAATGAGCTGGAGAAGGCAATGGTAAATAACTCCTGTATCTTTGTCAAGAGAATTCCAGAGAGGGTCATAAAATTCAGACATGACTGAAAAATTACTAAAAATAATAAATAAATAAGTTGTGTGTATGTATACGTGTGTGTGTTCCTTTACTTATGAATGCACTATTGTATCCCCCCAATAGCAGGTAAGCTCTTTGAGGGCAGGAATTGATTGGGGCTTTTTCTTCATATCTCCAGAATTGATTATTGTGTCTTTTACATAAGAATAAATTAATATATGTTTGCTGACTTGAATTTCAATGAATTTAATTATCTCTTTGATGACTGAGTCTTTGTCCCTGCATCAGGACCATCATCATGAACATTGGATGCCACTAGACAGAGTTATAGATGTAGATGATAAGATTTTATCTGGAAGGGACCTTCAAAATTATCTAATTTAACCTCATCATTTTACGGATAACAAAAATGAATCTGAGAGAAGTGAATTGATTTCTCCCCAAGTCATATACACAGATAGAAAAGTTAGGATGCAAAACCATGTGTCCTGAGTCCAAATGGTTTTCTTTCCGTTTTACCAGAATGTCACAGAACCACAAAGTTTAAAGAAAGCTCATAGACCATCTAGTCCAACCCATATTTCAACAAGAATCATCTCTAAAATGCCCCTGATAAGTAGAGGAGGAGGCAATGCCCAATGCCACCTGAGGCCCAGTGGACTTGTTTCTAGCATTCTCCCTACTTCTTTTATGAGCATCTCTCCTCAAAAGAGCTGGCCTGCTTTACCATCTAGTTGTGAGTTCCCTATTTCTCTGTACTAAATCTTTGGTCTTCTGTACCCTCCTGAGTCTGTATTAAGACTGTGATGTGAATGAAAGTCTAGCAAAGCAGACTGAGAAGAAGCAGGCAGATTGGTAGGAGGAAATTCAACAGAAAGTAGTCAGGAAAACCTGGAGAGAAGATGGTGTCTAAGAGAAAGGGATCAACAGTGTCAAAGGTTAAAGAGAGGTCGATAAGGATATAGGTTAGGAAACCTATTTCATTTGGCAGTTAAGAGATTATTGATAAATGTGAAGACAGAAGTTGAAAAATAAAGTAAAAAAAAAGCCAGATAGCAGTAGGGGGAGCAAAGGCACCTAATGTATACGTATTTCTCAAGAAGTTTATTAAGGCGAAGAGAAAGATAGGATAATCAGATCAAGTAAAGTTTGTTTGGTTCTGTTTTTTAAGGATATGGAAGACATGGGTATGTGTTTATAGGCAACAGGAAATGAACCAGTAAATAGGGGAAATTGATGATAGAGAAGTAAATCTGCTGAAGAAATATGAAGAGGATGGGATTAAGACGGCATAAAGAAGGGGTTTTCCTTGTCAGGAGAAAGGTGACCTTTTCGTGTGAAAAAGGGGGAAGGAGAAGTTAGGAGAGTAAGATATGAGGAGAGGAGAAGAGAGGAGAGAAGTAGAAGAGGAGAGGAGGGGAGAAGATAGGAGGGGAGGGGAGAAGATAGGAGGGGAGGGGAGAAGATAGGAGGGGAGGGGAGAGGAGAAGAGACGAGACGAGATGAGACAAGGAGAGGAGAGGAGAGGAGAGGAGAGGAGAGGAGAGGAGAGGAGAGGAGAGGAGAGGAGAGGAGAGGAGAGGAGAGGAGAGGAGAGGAGAGGAGAGGAGAGGAGAGGAGAGGAGAGGAGAGGAGAGGAGAGGAGAGGAGAGGAGAGGAGAGGAGAGGAGAGGAGAGGAGAGGAGAGGAGAGGAGAGGAGAGGAGAGGAGAGGAGAGGAGAGAAGGAGAAGGAGAAGCTCTTGGAAGAATAAATTGTTGTTGTTCAGTCATTTCAGTTGTGCCTGACTCTTCAAGACCTTATTTGGTGTTTTCTTGGCACAGATACTAGAGTGGTTTGCCATTTCCTTCTCCAGCTCATTTTGCAGAGGAGGAAAGTGAATGGAACAGAGTTAAGTGCCTTACCCAGGGTCATGCAGGTAGTAAGTGTCTGAGGCTGGACTTAAACTCAGATCTACCTGACTCTGGGTCTGGTGCTCTATCTACTGTGTTACCTAGCTGCCCTGAAGAATAAGTAAGACCTAGCAAACAAACTGACTAAATGAAGGAAGTAAGAAAGAAAGAATCAAAGATAACCAGAAGAATGACAATGCCTGTATAAGGAAGGATAGAAAGATAGTATTTTCTAGATCCCTGCCATACCCCGCTGGAAATTCCTATCCTAACAATGAACTGTCATAGTTGGCCAATAGGTATTCAAATCATGATCATGATGGTGGTGGTGGTGGTGCTGATGCTGCTGATGTTGAGGGTGAGAACTGTGAGGATGAGGATGATGACTGTGGTGGTGATGATGGTGATCATAGTGGTGATCATAATGATGATAAAGGTGGTAAAAGCAAAGAGGAGGAGAAGGAATTCAAGAACACACAAAAATCCATTTCTCCATCTGGAGCAGTCAGGGAAAACAGGTGGCTTTGAGAAGGCTTTTAAAGTAGGTAATAAAAACAATAGCTTGTAATTGTAGAGTGCTTTAAGGTCTTACAAAGTGCTTTCCTTCTTATGTGAGGTAGATAGTACAAATGTTATCATTCCCTTTCTACAGATGAGGAAATATAAAACAAAGAAATGAAGGGACTTTAATTAAGTAACAAAGTGATCTTGTGAAATTAAGTGACAAAGCAAGTTAATTTTGGAGCCAGGAAGATTGATCCTTGGTTCCCACCACAGTCTAAAAAGTAGGATGAGTGTCTCTTTGTATATGCAAAGCTGATCCATGTCACTATGGAGATCTGAGTACTATGCAAAGCTGTCCACTAAACAGTTGGAGAGATTATGAGTGACTTAGTTAAACAACTCTGTATGTTCTTTCTGAGTTGAGTGGCCACTGTTGCTATCTGATAACTGTCTAATCTCAGGTCTAGCCAAACTGCCAAGAAAGAAAGGGTTATTTCCAATTGGTTACTGAAACCACTGGTACCCCAGGGTAGGAGTGGGGGGGGGAGGACACTTCAATTTAGTAAGTATTAACTAAGCACCTACTATGCGCCAGGCACTGTGCTTCATATACTCATTCTGCTCTCTACCTCCCTCACTGGTCTGTAGAGAGGCTCAAAGAATGGTTAATTTCATTTAAACTGGGGGAGGCAGAGCACTCAATCCATAACATTGAGCCACTTGGACAGAGGAACAACATGAAGGAGAGGATGACGTCAAAAACCCACAAGGCACACAACAATATGCTAACGAGCCCCCGCTGTGGCCAGTTTCTTCAACAAAGTACATTTATCATTGTTTCCCAAGAGAACAAACTGCCTGATAAACACTCCAAGAACACTTATCATTGTGAACATTCTTACCCCCTAAGACAAACTTCTTGACTACTTATATCACAGGAAATGGAAAGTTTAAACACAGGTGTTTCTAAGGGAACATGAGGGTAGTAGCTAGAACTGGAATTGGAGCCAAGAAGACCTGGGTTCAAATCCTTCTTCAAATATTTACTAGTTGTGTGATCTTGGCAGGTCCTCAGCATGCCTGAATCTCATCTTCTCAATATGTAAAATGGGGATAAATATCATCTTCCTCACAGAGTTGTTGTGAGGATCAAATGGCATCATGTATATATATATATATATATATATATATGTAAAACCTGGCTTCTAGTTAAGCATGGGATAGTTTTGCAGAGGGATAGCCCAGTGATGATTATGTGGACAGAGAAGTTAGTTCTGATTGGCTGAGAGAATGCTGAGATTAATGCTGGATACCGAATAATAAAGGACTTAGTTTAATTGGTTGCAGAGACTTCAGAGACAGAAGTAAAGAGAAAAGTTCCAGGAAAGCAGCAGCAGCACAGAAAGAGAGACAGAGACAGAGACAGAGACAGACAGACAGACAGACTTCGGAATGTCTAAATGGAACTTTCAGAACCAAGGACAAATGTAAGATTTGACCCCATAATGTTTTTTTTTTAACCTCCAGAGCTTGTATTTCTAGATACTGTTTAGAGGGGATCTCTCTTGGTTTAAGTTGAGAGCTTTTCTCATTCCCAGTTAAAGAATTCATTTATTCTTATGTATTCTTTGGCATGTTCTAAATCTACAGAACTGCTCTGATTTCTGCTTTGTTTGGATAAATGGGTTTATTCACTATTTGTTACTATTGTTTTTCACTATTATCCCTATGTGTGATTGTCTCTTGTGTAACCCGCATTTGGTAGGAAGAGGTGAAACTGGTAAACATAAAGCTAGTCCATGGGCCAGATCAGATCCATCCATAATACCCATGAGGATTACAAAGAGGTCAGAAATAGAAAGACCCACTCATACAGCCAAAATATTTCTAGCAAACTTTTTGTGGTAGCAAAAATAAGTAATAACTAAAAACAAAATAGAAATGGCTGAACAAAGTGTAGTATATGGAGGGCTATGCTGATAAATGGATAACAGTTGACTCTCCAAAACACACACACACACACACACACACACACACATTCAAAATTTAAGCACTGGTTTTGGCAAACTATCTACAGCCATATGAAAAAAATGCTCCAAATAATAATTAGAGAAATGCAAATTAAAGCAACTTTGACATTCTACCTCATACCCATCAAATTTACAAAGTTGACATGAAAGGAAAATGGAAAATGTTGGTGGGGCTCTGGAAAAACAGGCATATTGATGCACTGATAGTAGAATGTGAATTAGTCTAAGTTTTCTGGAAAGTAATTTGGAACTATGCTCCAAAGTTACTAAACTGTGCATATCCTTTGACCCAGGGATATCATCACTAGGTCTAAATCCCAAAAAGATTTTTTAAAAAGATGAAAAGATCCCATATATATAAAAATATTTATAGCAGCTCTTTTTAAAGTGGGGGGGGACTGGTAATTAAGTGGTGCCTATCAATTAGGGAGTGAATGAACAAAATAAGACATATGAATGGAATGGAATGTGTTGCAAGAAACAATTAAAAGTATGTTTTTAGCAAATCCTGGGAAGACTTTTATGATGTGATGCAGAATGCAGTAAACAAAAACAGGAAAACAACTTATACTACATCAGTGTTGCAAAACTGAACAATTATCAAAGTCTTAAGAACTCTGATCAAGGTAAAGATCAACCATGATTCTAGAGGACCAGTAATGAATAATGATACCCAATTCACGACAAAGGGATGATGGACACACATTTTTGGACCTAGTCAATATGGAAATTTGTTTTGTTTGACAGCACTTATTTGTTACAGGGTTTTTTTTTTCTTTTTCACAATGGGGGAGGCAACTTTGGGAAGGAAAAATAAATGCTTGATAATTTAAAAAATAATAAAATTTAGTTACAAATACAGGTAAAAGTCATTTACTGAAAAAATCCTGATCAAGAATTTTTATTATCTAATGTTCTTCAACAAGAAGTTCACCTTTCACTGCTTGAAGGTAACGTAAAATAATTAATGCTTTAAGTTGCTCAAAGTGCTTTGTACCTGTTCTCATTAGAACCCTACATCAGGGGGCAACTAGGTGGTGCAGTGGATAAAGCAACAGCCCTGGATTCAGGAGGACCCGAGTTCAAATCCAGCCTTAGACATTTGATACTTACTAGCTGTGTGACCCTGGACAAGTCACTTAATCCTCACTGCCCCGCAAAAAAAACAAAAAAGAACATTACATCAAACTTACCATTAAACTTATTAAACTCTATTCTCAATTTTATATGTAACTCTGATTCCACTCAAGCCTGAGGTGGTTTTGTAGAAGGACAGACCAATCCTGTGTGCTGTTAATGCACAGAGGGACATAACTCATGATTGACTGAGAAAATGATAAGCATGATTCTTTATTTTTTAAAATAAACATTTTTATTTATAGTTTGGGGTTCCAATTTTTATCTCTTTCCCCCCTCCCCATCCCCTTCTCTGAGGTGGCCAATCAGATATGGGCTCTATTAGCATGGCACTTTAAAGGTACCCAAAGGATTTACTTCACTTGATTCTAGATACTCTCCAAAGAGAAGGTGATCAAGAGACTTTAGAATTGAAACCTTTAGTGCCACAAACATGGACAGGAGCTGACCACATCATGTGTCTTGACCTTCTGGGCTTGCAATTCTAGAGATTGCTAGGAGTGTTTTGTTGTGAGCTAAGATCTTATCTCATTCTGAGATGAAGTTTACTCCTGCATCTGTGCATCTGTAGAATTTCCTTTATTTCTGGTTGCTATTTTGCTTGGAGTGGTTTACTTGCTTTACTTGTCATTCACTATTTGTGATGGTCTTTTGTGTAACTAGAGTTACAAGCTTTGGAGGTCAGGACATATAGTGTGATCAGCTCCAGTGCACATCTGTGGCTCTGAAGATTTCAATCACCCTTCAAAAGTTGTTGTTGTTTTTTCTTAATCACCTCCCTGGAGATCCTGTTTCTATGGATCTCTTTGAAGAGTGTGTAGAATCAACTGAAGAGTTGGTGGGGAGGAGTTAATCTATCAAGTACAAACTAATGACTACTCTCCCTTATAAGTGTGAATATGGAAGTGCCTTTCTTTCTAAACCCTGACTTGTACCCCTAGACCAAGGACATTTGAGTGGGTGGCAGATAGAAATGAAAGAAATAACTGTAGCCAAAAACCCTCTGGGAAACCAAAGGAAAGATCCTCAGTGATTCAGTCCTTTTCCAACTCTGATGGGTAAGCCAGATCTCCAATCTTACCTAGTCATGCAATCCAGGGGCCATGTCTATATATTTAAACAACACACACAAATATTAAATACAAATTATTTGCCTGTGGAGACACAGAAAGTGCCAAAGGAGAATTTGAACCCAAGTCTTTCTGACTGCAGATGGAGTAACTAGCCATGCTATGGCATACTAACTCACAAAGAAGTTAGTTTAGAACAGTCACATTAATTTTTGAAGGATCTTTCTTTTTTGTCCTTTTGCCTGTGTTCTGTGCAGTGCTCAATAATGCATTCTTAATGATCCATGAACAGATGTTATTTGGCTTAGTATCTCTGTTTCTATTTTTATCTCTGTAGAGTTGCTAAGGACTTAGGAAATCATGGAGACGGAGAGACAGAGACAGACAGAGACAGAGATAGAGAGAGACAGAGACAGAGAGACAGAGACAGACAGAGAGACTGAGACAGAGAGACACAGGGACAGGGAAAATTTTTGATCATCCTGAAATGGAAAATGTTATTATTAACCCTCTTTCCTTACCTAGAGCAAGGATGAGATGGAGAATGGGAGCAGAATGGGTGAAATGAAAGCCCCTTCCAGAGGATTCAAATATCCTATCTATGCAGATACCTACAAAATACGTATATATCTTAGCGTCAGTCTCTCCCCTGAGCTTCAGTCCCATCTCACTAATTGCATATTGGATATTTCAAAGAAGATGACTTACAACTCTACAACTCAACTCATTATCTTTCCTTCTCTTCTCCATTTCCCCGTGTCTCTTAAAGGCACCACCATCATTCCAGTCTCCCAGGTTTTTAACCTTGGAGTTATCCTGGAATCTTCACTCTTCCTCACCTCATACACCCATTGACTTACCAAATCATGGCATTTCTACCTAGGTCCCCATGACTTCTCACCTAGATAGTGTAATAGCCTATGAATTGGTCACCCTGTCTAAAACTTTTCCCCACTGTTTCCCAGGGTGATTATGAGGATAAAACGAGATCACATTTGTAAAGAGCTTTGTAAGCCTTAAGATGCTATTCAGTGATTATAATAGCAAAACGTACAGTATGACTTTGTATTAACAATTGTGTGCATTTATTTATATATTTAAAGTATGTGTATGTTGCCTCCCCACATTGGAATGAAAGTTCATTGTGAGTGGAGATAGCTCAATTCTTTGTTCTTTTATCCTTGGGGCCTAGCACAGTGTCTGGTACATAAAGGGTGTTTAATCAATACTTGATGATTGATTGTGACAGCAACAGAAGCCAGCACAACAGAGTATCTGCACTTTACTTTCTCTCTATCATCTTTTCTCTTTCTATGACCTTAGGGTAGAAACACACATGGGAGGGTTTGAGGAACACCCAAGGATGGGAGCCCAGAGTGGGGAGAAGGGAGGGAGGACCAAGGGAAGGATCCAACAAAAGTAGTTGTTGGCATCTAGGTGGCACAGTGGATAAAGCACCTGCCCTGGATTCAGGAAGAGCTGAGTTCAAATCTGGCCTCAAACACTTGACACTTACTAGCTGTGTGACCCTGGGCAAGTCACTTAACCCTCATTGCCCCACCAAAAAAAAAAAAAAAGAACAAAGGACCACCACCAACAACAACAGCGAGATGGCTTGGAAAAGTGGGTTATGATGATAATGTAGAAGGCCTTGAATGCCAGGCTGAGAATTGTCTGCCCTTTTTCCCCTTGTAGACAAAGAGAAGTCACTGAATTTTCTGACTTGAGAAGAGAGGATGATATGACATTCAGACTTGAGCCAAAGAAACAGTAATCTAACAACAATGTGGAAAATGAATCTTCCTTATGCTCAGGTAGGAGAGACTACAAGCAGACAGACTGCTTAGGCCATTTTTGCAGGAGAAAGGTAAAGGATGACCTAGGTTGGTTGCTGGCTATAGGAATACAAAAGAGAGTCTTAATTACTCAATGACAAAGGAAGATTAGTTATGGTATTGGAAGACTGCTGGAAATAAGAAGGACAAAGTTACCCAGTGACTGCTGACAACAGAGGAGCTGGACAGACTGAGGGCAAAACAAAGAGGCTTCCAAGGGATCAATGCTTTGAGCTAAATCTAGTTGAGGAAGTAAGGACATCACAGTCAGAACTTTACTCAGTCTGTGGATCACACCATGAAATTTCTGGCCACTTAAGCAGAAAAGCAAGTCAGCACCCTTCAAAATGTTGAATATCAGAGAAAGGCCTGGAAGGGACTGGCCCTGTGTGAAGAGAGTGATGGGGGGTGGGGGCCCTTGGGGTTTGATTTTCAAAATGGAAAACTGTGCCTCAGTTGGCAAAAGTGGGAGTTTTCTGTGTTGGGGAATCCCAGAGTCCTGTTTTCCTCTCAAGGAAACAGTCAGAATGTAAGTGACTGGATAAGAGGCAAAGACAGATGCACAAATTAAAACAGAAAGTGAGAGAAACATACAGACACAGAGAGGAATAAAACAACAGAGACACAGGAAGATAGACTTGGGAACTGAGAGAGGAGATGGACAGTGACAGGCAGAGTGAGACAGACAAGAGGCACAGAGAGATGAGACAATGAGCCACAGATACACATGGGTGGAGGGTGGGGAGGGAGAGACAGGGAGACAGAGACACACGTGCATATACACACACACACAGAGAACAAAAACACTTCTTGGGCTTAATCCCCAGCTCCCATGGACACGGAGGAGGAGCAAGAGAGCAGTTCTAGCTATGCCAGCCGAGGCCCAAGGATCCTGGGCAGCTTTGCCCACTGAGCTGGTAAAAATTGTGAGCCTCTGTACCAAAGGACTGATTCCCACCACCAGAGAAATCTGCATTCCAGACTCCTGGAGGTGGGAAGAAAACAAGAGAGGCTCTGAATTAAAAGGACAAAGGGGGTGAGTCTTAAAAAGCAAACATGCCACACTCTCCCCACCCCCTCTACCACCATAGGCAGACAAAGTTTACTGAAGAAAAACCAGTTTCCTGATCCAGACCCAGACTGACCCAGCAAGGAGTGTCTTTAGCAGTGTGAGAACCCCTGTATTTTATAGGTAAGTGCTACTTACTTGTTTGAATTTAAGAGAGGTTCTAACCAACAAGCAACTGGGAGGCTCTTGATTGAGTTCCCAGGGAAACAGGCTTCAACATTTGCCCTTAAAATACTATGCGGTGAAAAGATCAGTAGTTGTGGTCGCCGAAGACCTATGGTTTAAATCCCGACTCTGATATCTGATACCTGTGTGTGATGTTGGACAAGTCACAGATCTATCTGGGGTTGCTATAAAATGGGGTGCTTTTGAGACACTACATGGGTTCTGATGTCCCTCCCAGCCATAGGACTTTGATCTCATGAGCCTAGGTCATGCCAAAACTCCATTTCCTTTTCTGATAGCGTAACTAGACTGGTAGATCAGGGAAATGCTGAAAAATACACTGAATGTGCATTCCTCTAAGCATTTGGTCAAGTCTCTGCGGATATTTTCTTGAAAAAGGAGATGTGTGGACTGGGTGACAATGCGGGTTAAGTGGGTATCAGAGGTCCAAAGGATTTAGCACTGCAAGTGTCCTTAGAGATCATGCAATTCACTCCTCTTATTTTAGAGATGAAGAATCTAATGCCTGGAGGCTTTGAGGGATTTGCCCAAGGGCACACAATTTAGGTAAATAACTGAGCCAACATTTGAGCCCAGGTACTAATTCCAAATTAAGAGCTCCTTCCAATACATCATGCTATGAATGAAAAGCTCCAGTTCAAAGAATATTAATTAACGAATAGAAGTCTCTAGTAATATGCCATAACATCCTGTCCTTGACCCTATCCTGCTTCATATATTTTTATCAGCCATGTAGGCTAATAAAATGATCACAGGATTATCAAATCTCTGGATGACACAAAGCTGGAAGGAACTGGTAACACCTTACATGACAGAATCTGGATCTGAAAGAGTCTGGCTGGAACAATTCACTTAGTCTAGCAACATATACTTTAATAATTATGTTTATTATAACTGTATGCATAATTATATTATATATTATTTGTAGATGGTATACATCCATTTGTTCATATTTATTATGATTGTATTTAAATGTATCATAATGCATTTAATAAAAACAAGTCATTATTATCATTCAAAAATAATTTCAAAAGTTTAAGATGGCAGAGATGGGAGTAGAAAGCAATTTATGTGGAAAAGACATCAAAACTGCAGGATTTCAAGCTCAGAGGAAGTCAACAATGTGACATAGCAGCCAAAAAAAAAAAAAAACCCAAACTGATGCTTGTCTTCATGAGCTGCATTAAAAAGAGCATAGTGTCCAGAACCAAGGAGGAAATAGTTCCACTCTACCCCATGGTGGTCAGAACCAGAGTGGAGTACAGCTCTAAAAGGTACACTTTAAGGGGATAGTGACGAACACGAGCATGCTCCAAGGAGAGTGATCAGAATAGTGAAGGGACTCACAGACATATGGAAGGAAGGAAGGAAGAAAGGAAGGAAGGAAGGAAGGAAGGAAGGAAGGAAGGAAGGAAGGAAGGAAGGAAGGAAGGAAGGAAGGAAGGAAGGAAGGAAGGAAGGAAGGAAGGAAGGAAGGAAGGAAGGAAGGAAGGAAGGAAGGAAGGAAGGGAGGGAGGGAGGGAGGGAGGGAGGGAGGGAGGGAGGGAGGGAGGGAGGGAGGGAGGAAGGAAGGAAGGAAGGAAGGAAGGAAGGAAGGAAGGGAGGGAAGGAGGGAGGGAGGAAGGGAGGGAGAGAGGGAGGGAGGGAGGGAGGAAGGGAGGAAGGGATCCCTTGCTAAAGGGGAGTCATCATTCTCTAGTTTTTTATTGTAGAAACATCAGCTCACAGGGGTTGCTGTGAGGAAGGTGTTTTGTAAACTTCAGAGCACTATATAAATGTGAAGTGCATTTTACATTATTATTATTATTATTATTATTATTATACATTGACCCCCTCCCCTTCTTTGGGGTATCAAGAACACACAGAAGATGAGACGTCACATGGTGGGAAGGGAGCTGTCCAGACGATGGGAACTAGAGAGAAAGGATGCTAAGCGGGCTGAAGCCAGGCTCAGCCTGAGACTCCTCAGCCTGGAGGAGAGCCGGCTCTATCGCATGAACACAGTAGCCTGGGAGCAGAGGCAGCTGCAGAAAGAACTGGAGAAGCTGAGACAGGGTAAGCCCCCTCTTCCCTGCACTGGGAAATGAGTGAAGCTTCACAGCCATACGTTACCTCTCCAGGTCAAAGGAGCTAAACCTGCACCATTTAAGGGACTAGCTGATCTTTCAGGGGCTCTCAGTCCATGAGAGTTCATAGTGTAGGAGCCCATGACCTCTTCATTTGGAACGTGCGTGCCCCAGAGTCCTCCGAAGCAAAAAAAAGAAAGTCCTTTCTGTCATTCCTTAGCCTTCATTTTCTTCCGGTCTGTCCTCCAGAGAACTCACTGGCACTGCCACCTCTAAAGGTGCCCCCTGAGGTGAGCTCTTTGGCTTTCACCTTCTCAACTTCCAAGCTCCAAAGAAACTTCCATTTCTTTTCACTTTCATGACTCAATTCCATTCTCTCCTACCTGCCAATACCTAGATTCAACCTGTCTTCCACTCTATTCCAATAACTAGTTCAAAATCCACACCTAGATATTAGAAATCATAGGCAGACATTTGGAGAATGGCCTTTTCCTTCTCCCCCAGTGCCCACATGTTCCATCCACACTTTGAGAGATTGCCCAAGGACTTTTCCTAGGCACAGATCCTTGTCTTCCTTCAACTATTCTGTTTCTCTTTTTATCCAAAGCAGGTAACTCCAAGAAAAAGTTCTCATCTTTTGGGGTTTTACTTGGGACTCAGAAGAAGCCAGAAATTCCTATGATTCTCCAGCAGGGAGGTCAGAGGCACAGAACTGCTGAACCCGGTGGCATTAGGTAAAGAAATGCTTAGAGACCCAATGTCTTAGGATATGCTGAAAAGTTATTGAATTGAACTCAAATGTTTACTTGGAACTGTGTGAGAGAGGAAACAGATGGGACAACAAACTTTGCTCTCAAAACTTACAAGGTGATGGGGGAACAATTTCAAAAATATATTAAGCGATTATCCCTGTCCCAGAGTCCCAGAATGCACTGGAAACAGCCAGAGATCCCCCAATTTTGCCCTTCTCTCCCTTTCAGAGATAAAATGTGAGTCACTAAAAATAATAGCCTAAGTAAGTTCTACATGCATCAGCTGCTAGAGAGCCTTCCCCTAAGGTTACCTCCCATACACCCAAATACATGCATGTAACATGCATGTGCCTATTTACTTACATGTTATATTCCCCATTAGACTATAAGCTCCTTGAGGGCAGGAACCATTGTTGCTTTCCTTAGTATCCACACCACTTGGCAGGATCTAGCACATGGTAAGTTTTGGATAAATGCTTGATTTACCGACTGTATAAATTACTTAAGAGCACCATCTGCTTAAGGAGAGCTAAAAAACAGGGAATAGAACAGAGCTAAGTTCTAAGCACCCAAAGTAACTTGAGGTAACAAAAAAACTGGCAAAAGACTGATG
This sequence comes from Dromiciops gliroides, assembly GCF_019393635.1. NCBI lineage: Eukaryota > Metazoa > Chordata > Mammalia > Microbiotheria > Microbiotheriidae > Dromiciops > Dromiciops gliroides. The sequence continues at coordinate 53,988,237 of NC_057864.1, read as the reverse complement.
AGTAGAGCATAAATATGGAGGAATGAATTCCAACCTGAGCAGCCAGCCAGCACAGTACTATGTCACAAGGATGATGCCCTTGGAGAAGGGTGCTTCATGATAGTGGGAGGCAAAGGTGGGCTGTCTCTGGACTCCACACATGTGCTCAGAGAGCAACGAGTATGACCCAATCCTATGACTCATATTTTTCAAGATCAAAACTGTCTCCATGACTTCAGAAACCCTTTGGAAGAAGTTAGTCATTGGTATGTCTGAGTCCTAGAGTGTGCATGCTTTACTCATAGTGATGTTAAGACAAAAAACTACAAAGATTAGAATTGTGTGGGCAATGAAAACTTAAAGAAGAGAATGAAGATCAGTACACTAAGCCATAAGTTCAGGATACCATGGACTGCCCACTGGGCAGCCAGTAGCTCTCTATGATGGAGTGTATATATATCGTAGATAGCCTGGTAACCACATGTAGAGGGGTTCTGCCAACTTATTTATGGGGCTCTAGCCACTTTTCAGAGGCTTATGTGAAAGGTGGTAGGTAATATTAACTTACTTTAGAGGCGTTGGTTCATTGGGTTGGCCTTGTCCCTTAGCAGACTAGAAAAACGTAGAGACAACTAAAGCTATGTTATTGGTCTAAACTTGTGCCAACTTTTTTTTCAGCCTCTCTCAAGTGTGTAGGTTACTCAAATTACTGTGATTACAAAGAAGTCACAGAATCACAGAATCTGAGAGTTGGAAGACCTCAGGGGCTAGTCTAACCCATCTATGAAAGGAATCTCCACTGGAACATTTCTGGTTATCCAGCCTCTTCTTAAAGGCCTCTAATGTGGAAGATCCCACTCCCTCCTTTGGCATGAAAGCTAAGTGCAAAGGAGACATCTAGGACTGTGAGAAATGTAATAGGGAAGACATCACTTAGAGCTAGAGGTGCTCCAAGGAAGAAGTGTCACCTGAGCAGAATCCTGAAGGAATTGAACAATGAAGATGTGGGATGGGAGAGTCCATCAGAGGCATGGGTGAGGCTAAAAGAACTAGGGCGGGGCAGCTAGGTGGCTCAGTGGATAAAGCACCGGCCCTGGATTCAGGAGGACCTGAGTTCAAATCCGGCCTCAGACACTTGACACTTACTAGTTGTGTGACCCTGGGCAAGTCACTTAACCCCACTGCCCTGCAAAAAGAAAAGAACTAGGAGGGTAGGTCCTTGGTAGTATAACCTCTTCATTTCCTAGAAAGTCTCCTTGAATCTATATTCTCTCTTGAGGGAACAAAGAGCCTCATTCAATAAGTACCAGCTCCTCTCAAGCAAACAGAAAGATGCTTCATTCCCTCCCCAGTCCATCCCCACAACATGCTTGCCTCATCTGATCTCATACAGAAGACTTTCAGTTCAGGAAAAACCTGCCAATAACAGAAAATAGTGATTCCCTGCCCCCTTCCCCCAACAAGGTTCTCATTCCACTCCATCCCTCCCTTTTGTACTTACCTCACTCTCTCTAGTATCCTGGTTATTTGGTCATTTGTTCTGACAGCAGTAGACTGTGGTAACCTAGATTTGAATTGGAAGGGATCTTAGTTGTAATCTAGTCAGACCCTCTCATTTTATAGATGAGGCAGTTAAAGCCCGGAGTGATAGGATGCTTTGCTAAAAGTCACATAAGTATTAAGAGGAAGGCTTGCGGTTTTAATCCAAATTTGGCATTTTTCCCATTGTACCATTTCTCCTCATGTTTTTGTATCTCCAAAACCTAGGATGGGGCCTTGCACAAAGTAGGAGCTAAATGTTGGCTGAATTGTATCACAGAATTGTTGAACTAAAGTGTGAACTGCTTCATAGATGCTTAAAGGTCTTTTCTCCTTTTCCCAGAATAGAAACTCATCTGCTCCAAACCAAGGAATATGAAACCTCCAAACCTATCAAGATACCAAGTCCGCATCCCATGGACTGCATAAAGAACAAAGAAGAGGCATTTTCTCAAAGCCCCAGGGCCTCCAGCTCTCTTGAAAGTGGACCAAAAGCCCCAAAGAGAAGCTCAATCACAGTCGTTAACCCACCCCAGGACAGAGATTCCATCAACCAACCACAAGGCATCTTGGCTGACCTCCAGAAACCCAAAGCCTTCAGCAAAGCAGAACAAGCCCCTGGTGCTCCCCCAGATGAAAGTGAGGTGATAGAAATCATGGAGGCCAGTCCTGGTGGGGGTGTTGGCCCAAAGCCTAGCAGTCATACTGGAAAATACGGCTCTACCCCAGGTAGAGAGATGCCTCCCTTTGATCCCAAAGCCTATACTCTCTACAGCTACCTCAGGACAGTGGACACAATGCCAACCTACTTGGAACTCTTTGCAAAGGTCAAGAATGCCCGCTACCTCCGGCATAGAGTACCCCCTGAATTTGAGAGGGAGCTCAGTGTTGGAGAAATATTTGGACATGAAACATGCTTACACCCCAGAGAAGGAAGCATGTCTGATGAAAGTCTAAGCATTTGAAGGGCCTCTCTGGCCTCACTTGAGTTCAGCTGACCAATAACATGCTAGAATCTCTAGCTAGATGGACCCTTAAGACATCTTCAGTTGGAAGGAGAAAAAAACAAAAACAAGGGCATGACACAACCCAACATAGAAATCCCATAATTCATTTCTTCTTCTGTGCTATATGAATAGAACTAGGAAGACTACTAAACTTATCCACTACATGAAAAAGAAGCCTTCTGAAAAACTGTGATACTACATAGATGCTAAATTATGCTCACAGTAAGAATCTACATTTAGATCTGTGCCTGAAGGGAAACATTTTGATTACACATCCGCCATGTCTGTCTTGAGGATCTTCTGGTGCTGCCATCTACTGGCAAGGCGACTGAACGTGCTCTCCTTAACTTGCAACCATACCATGGTAGCAATCGTTTCTATCATTTCTACAGCACTGTGATACTGGAGTCTCACAATAATGCAGATATTAATAATGCCCCAGTTTGAAGGTCAGGGATATTAGAAGTGGCTTATCTACTGTTACATGGTTAATATCAGACAAGTAGGATTCGAAGCCAGATCTGTACCAATGTTGAGTTCAGCATTCTTTCCACTAGGCCTGATGGTGATAACAGGGCAGAAAACCTTTGGAGGTAGAAAAGACCTTGGAAAATATCTAGTCTGTTCCTTCTCTACAGCTAAGGAAAGAGATCCACAAAAACAAGATGTGCTATGCAAGGTCCTACTATTGTCCAGTTCTTTTTCAGTCACGTCCGATTCTTCGTGATCCCCTTTGGGGCTTTCTTTGCAAAGATCCTATAGTGGTTTGCCATTCCCTTCTCTAGCTTAGTTTACAGATGAGCAAACAGGCAAACAGGGTGAAGTGACTGGCCCAGGGTTACATAGCTAGGAAGTGTGAGGCCATATTTGAACTCTGGTCTTTTGGACTCCAGGCCCAGCATTCTATCCACTGTACCATCCAGCTGCCCTGTCCTACTGAAAATTTTCTCTTCTCTTCATTTCATGACCTCTGCTAAGGACCTTTGTGGTTCAGATTGAGTTTCTAATGACAAAAATCTTCTTCGGTCCTAGCAAGAAAGCAGAGCCAGTTTGGCCTTGTCCAACTCATTGGCAACTAAGTGTTTCTATCCTGCTCCCTATATGACACAGAGCCAACACTCTAGGCAGAAAAACAAATTCAAAGTAGACAGCTTCAGGAAAAAGCTGATTATTAAAGTGACTTTTTTATTTTTTTAAATGTTTTTTTTTTCAATCCGAGCTAACCCAAACAAATTGTCACAATTAAATAGAAAATAAAGTCACACCATAACACGTAATTGTACTTAGGTCGATATTTTGATATGCAACACCAAGTTCTGGATTTTTCCATGCTTACAAGGAGGGAGAATTGCTCTGAACTTTGTTTTTTTCCATACCCAAGGGGCTGTAAATTTCCACAAGACAAGTGAAAACGTTTCAAGACCCTTCCTTGTGTTCATCAAGTCGTTACAAAGCCCATAAGTCTTCTTAAACATAAAGGATAGCCACCAAAATTTTGGTCCCAGATTAAGTGATGTCCATAGGTCTTGACCAGTAACATTAAAGGATCACTGGTGGTTACTTCCAAATGCAGTTGTGTACACTGGGTGTAGAAAAGAAAGTGCTATTAGTCAGGGTGGTTGACACACCTGAACTGTCTTAGGCACCTGGGACCTTGAAGAAGAGTGAAGGCAAAAATTCAGTTAATCCCTCCCCATCCTGATACCTCCCTTTGAAATTTAATGAGGAAAAATGTAAAGTACCAAACTAAGGTTAAAAAAAAAACTAAACTAAAACTAAAACAAAAACCCAAACAGTACAAGAACAGATTGGGGAAAGCCAGGCTAGCTTATGTGGAAAGTGAATTCAGCTGATGCAGTAACACAAATCTTGCAGAACCTTGCTGTTTATAAGCCTATGAGACTATTAACACAAAGTTTTTATATCTCTATTTTACTAGATAAGGAAACTGAGTCTCAGAAGTTAAAAGACTTGTCTGAGGTGACACATCTGAGCTCAAACTCAAATCAACATCTTCTGACTCCGAATCTAATGTTTTTCTCTTCTATGCTATGCTGCCTCTGAGATGATCAAAAAGAGAGTCAACTATTTTAAACATCATATAAAACACAAGGATTAGGTCATCTGTGTCTTCAGGCTCCTTAGTGATGAGCAGAATAAAATAAATTCTTAATAAATTAAAGATGATGCATTGTACAGTTCCACTTACAAATCTAGATCAAATGTTGATCTTCTCTGATGAACGGTTGGGAGGAAGGTAGGGAGACAATTCAAAACTCCAAATGTAACCCAAAAAGTAAAATAAGTTTGTTTTTTAAAAGATAGATTATAGATGTTCACAAAGGGTTACACTATCTTTTTTGATAGTTGAGGACCATCATTCTTCATACCCAAAATAAGTTATCCTTCAACTGCAATTTATATCTACAAATGGCCTTTGCAGTAAGTTGGACCACAATGTTCTGACCCGTTAACTTCATGTGCAAACTTAATTTTAACCACACCCAGAAAACACAGTGTTTCCAGAACAGTTCATTCCCAAACAAGTTAGTTTTATTTTGAACACGTCAATGCACTGGAGCCTCATGACAACCTCCAAAGAGAGGGAGAAATTCACTCCTCTTTTACTGGTGGGGAACCAGACCCATGATAAGTAAAGTGATTTGCTCAGGAAGACATGAACAGCAGGAAAAATCCAGAACTCTCTCTTGATCTTGAGTTTTACAGGGTAACACTCTCTCTTTATTTGAGAGGGATGGAGCCACACCTGCTTGTGTATGACTCTATCCCTTGCTACTAGGGAGTCTGGGGTCTCTGGACCACAGAAGGACTAAAGGCAATCGGGTACCTGAGCCAAGTCTAGCACCAATATGCTGGGTCCCTAGGAGCAGCCCAAGGAAGGGTGAACTGGTTCAGGGTTGGATGAACAGGACAGATTAAAACTTCCATACCAATTAGCACTGGGACTGGGTTCGTTACTGGCCAGCATACTTCTGGTCCAGGCAACACAAGAAGGCCAGTCTCCCCACACCCTGAAAAAAAAAGTGTAGTAGTACAGCTATCCAGGGAGGCTTGCTTTAGTCCTAACTTTCAGCTACAGAATGATTTAATCCTACAAATGCTTACCTATTTATGTAAATCAGAAAAGCCACCTTTTCCTTCTAAGAGAAGGGATGTCACACATAGTCTAACCATGTTGCTGAGGGAGAAATTAGGCACAAAGCAATATTAAAAAGGCCAATTCTCAAGGCTATGATTAGAAGTTATGATAGAAATGACAAAGGAATTGTTTCTATCTGAACATTTAAGAAATGTGTTTTTCCCTCTGTTCTCTTATAGGACACACAGGTCTATACACATGCACTTGTGCATGTGCACGTGCGCACACACACGTACACACACGCACACACACGCACACACACGCACACCAGGGAAAGGAAGACAAGACTCTCCTGGTTATTCTTCAAATGCACATCACTCAACGGAATGGAAGCAGAAGCCCTCACAATGAAAGCATTTAATGGTTCTAAGAAACTCATTTTTGACTCCTGCTATCCAGTGCCTTGGCTCTGATGGCCCCAAAGCGTTTTTCCAGGTCCAACAAGTTTTGGTAAAATTTTTCAGCAGTTTCTTCATCCAGATCCATCTGCAAGAGAAGCAGAAATAGGGATACCAAGGGTCCCACCGTGGAAGGAAAAATGGGATAAAAAGAAGGAAAGCATCCAACAGAACTACAAGCAAGAGAAGGTGAAGAGGCTGGCCAAAGAGTGTTGCTACAATAGTGATATGGGGCAAGAAAGAGGATGCCTTCGCCAGATGGGTCCCATTCAGAAAAGTCACTGCAATCTGAACATGACAGAGAATTGCACCTTCACCCTGCCAAGATATAAGAGAAAAGTGCCAAATTTGGGGAAAGGCTCAGAACTTTAAAAATGAGTCCAATACAAATACATTCGTTTCTTTGACGTTTTTAACGGGAAAAAAAATTTCTTCCTTCCAACTCTGCATTCATCCAGCTTGAGGAAAGATAACGTATGATATTTGCAGTCAGTGAAGACAGGAAAGGGAGGCTGAACAATAGTTTGTCCTGAAACTGACGGAGATTAGGGCAAGACAGGTAGGGAGGGACAGTGATTTTTAATAGGGAAGAAAAGAATGAAAAGAACAAGGAAACACTGGAAATACGCAGAAGAGGAAAAAAAAGAAAGTTCAGGAAGAGTCAAAGATAAGCCAAGATTATAAAACTGTTAAATTTTTATATTCATACATACGTGATATATATGTATGTGTATGTCTATGTAAATATCTATACATACTAGATTTACATTCTCACATACAAGCTTCATTCTCTTCCTTATATATGGGAATATTTATATTTGATGTTTATCATGTTCATAATACAAGAAAAACATTTCTTTAAATACATTTTTTAAAAAGAAAGGAAGGTCATGGCAGGGGACAGCCCTGCCCGACTGTCTAAAAGGTACTTTTTTTCATCTAATCAGCCTGTCACCAGTTCCCATTACCAAGCTGTCTTTAATGGAGCTTACCTTCTGAGGGTTTACATAATTGTTTCCAAGACCCGTGGTAGCACTGTGATATTTGGTCAAGGGATTCAGAAACTCAGGCTTTTGTCGGAAAAGCCATAACTGGAAAGGAGGAGGAAAGAGTATATGAGTCACACCTGTCTTAAGGTAAATCTTAGCAAGTACTTTAAATAGCTTTGAACAGGCTTTAAAAGCCCATCAATCATCATTTGGCAAAATGGTTCAGCTATAAGATTCTATAATTGCTCAACAGCTGCATGGAGTTGTTGAGCAATTCAGCCCATGGAAAGGAAGAAAGATGACCAAGTAACTGACCAGTCTTTTCTGCAAATTATTTTAAGTTAAATAAAATAGGGCTTGCCCTCAAGGACTACCCTAAATGCCAGGAATGAAGCCTCGTTCCTTCCTCAAAGATACTCAGTTTATACCATGAGACAGTATAGCTCATTGATCAAATAGTTTTTAAAGTGAAATATTAACTCTTGGATTTAAAGACGTATTTCCAAGTAGATACTCCATACATACATACATACATATATCCATATTTATGTTTATATGTATGTGTATGTTTATATATATACACATATATATATATATACACACACACACACATACATATATATAAAATATACTGCAAGTGTTCGTCATATTATCATCTAATCATGAAAAATGATTTTTTTTTTTTAAAGCGGGGCAATGAGGGTTAAGTGACTTGCCCAGGGTCACACAGCTATAAGTGTCAAGTGTCTGAGGCTGGATTTGAACTCAGGACCTCCTGAATCCAGGGCCGGTGCTTTATCCACTGCGCCACCTAGCTGCCCCCCAAAAAATGATTCTTAATCACATTTTCCTACTGGAACTTGAAAACAGAGAAGCTAAACCCAATTTAGAGACCCATGTTCAACCATTCAATCAAACTATCCAGGCACTAATGGGGCCCTCACACCACGGCATGGCAAGGCACAATGGCTATCTTCACCAACACATACTTGTATGTAGCCTTCTCTCCAGGGTAAAGAAATCTCCAAAGATAATAACAGCACTCTGAAAAGCTCTAGATATTATAGACATGTGAGCTGTTAATGATCTTTCCCATAAATCAGAACTAGTTCCAGTCAAGTTAGAACCTAAATAAATTGGAAGAGGCAAGGGGAGGCAATATTGCCATGTACCTGAGCTGATTTTACATCCTGAGCTTTCCAAATCTGTGAACCCTTTAAGGCTGAAACCGAGTCCCACCTACTCTGAAGCCCCCCATAACTAACCCAGCCCACTCTAATGTGCCTAATGTAATGTACGGCACTTATTATCTATACCGTACAATTGAATATTTGATTATATGATAGTTTATGTTGCTTTCCATGCCTGTATTTTAGAATTGCTTTCCTATCTTTTTCTTTTGTATTCCCATTATACCTGGCACTGGGATGAACCCAATGTAGGCCTTAAAAATACTTGTCTTGGGGCAGCTATGTGGTGCAGTGGATAAAGCACCGGCCCTGGATTCAGGAGGACCTGAGTTCAAATGCAGCTTCAGACACTTGACACTTACTAGCTGTGTGACCCTGGGCAAGTCACTTAACTCTCACTCCCCTGCCAAAAAAAAAAAATTAATACTTGTCTTGTTCAGTTCTGAAAGGAGATCCTAAATGGCCCTATAATTGCAGAAATGGAAACTGGGAGGAGGCTGCCAATCAATACCATCAGTTGGTCACTGAGATAAAGGAATTCCCTCTCCTCTGTCTTCAACAAATGGTCATGCCGGCTATGCTTGGAGATCTCTACACAGTGAAGGGAACAGTCTCACAAGGCAGTCTACAGGGGGCAGCTAGGTGGCGCAGTGGATAGAGCACCGGCCCTGGATTTAGGAGGACCTGAGTTCAAATCCGGCCTCAGACACTTAACACTTACTAGCTGTGTGACCCTGGGCAAGTAACTTAACCCCAACTGCCTCACTTAAAAATTAAATTAATTAATTAATTAATTAATTAATTAAAAAAAAAAACAAGGCAGTCTACACTACTACTGCCCCTCTCTAATTGGAGGGTGATGCTTCTTCCCATTAAACCTTTGGGGATGCCTCTCTGCTACTCCTGCCCATTGCCCTTAGCTCAGGCCAAGCAGAACAGGTGTAATCCTCTTCCCAGAGTCATCCCTTCTGATTCTTAAAGACAGCAGGAATAGCTCCCCACCCCCCACCCCCCACCCCCAGCCTTCTCTGGCTTCCTTTTTTACAGAGAAGGTGAAACAAAAACCACCTTAGGAGTTAAAGGCTGCAGAATTAACTTGTCCCCTACCAACAATTATATTGATTCCAAAAACATTCCCCAAGATAAAGGTATTGGGGTTGTTTTTCTTTCACCCCAGGTCCCAGGAGCTCCACGGGTTCTATATCTCCCATAAAATGTGTCATCAGTAACCACTGCATTTCAGACTCATCTCCCAGACTCTTTCCCACCGAGGCCCCGAGAACATACCAAAGCTTCTGCTCCATTGTAAGGTGTGGTTGTTAAAGAATTTACAAAAAAGCGCAGCTAAAGAAAGAAAAAAAAGAAGCCATTTGTTAACACGTAAAGATTATCAGGGACATGAAAAACATCCCTTGTTCAACTTCTAGCACACCAGATCCCTAGAAGAAGCAAATCCCTCCCAGAATTTCTTGTGCCTCCAGTCCTTAAGATTTTAATAAGGTTCAGGTCTTTTCACAGCTGAGTGTTTATCCATTCCTCAGAGATGAGATGCACCTTGGGAATTACATTCTACTTGACCTGAGTTCAAATCTCACCTCAGACGCTTACTAACTGTGTGACCCTGAACAAGTCACTTAACCCCAATTGCCTACCACAAAGCAACTATTGATCCCATACTCTTTGGGGTTCTCAGGTCCTGTTCCCCCAGACTAAGCTCAGTTCTGCATTCTGCTCTGCCTCATCTTTTCAAAGAGCAAACTTAATGGGTCATCCTTCAGTTAAGAG